>NW_026917980.1:0-14072 GCF_032062105.1 Saccostrea cuccullata | reverse complement strand
GACACCACCATAAACCGGTGTAGGGCTACAAATTTTGAACTTTACTCGGCACCCAGGGAGCGGACCAGTATGTGTTCTTGATCGTGTCAACGTCTACCGTGACACGGACCTCGGTTTTTAATGTTTCAAAACTTTCACTATTAGGTACAAAACGCATGTCGAAGGAACAGTTGATAACCATTTTTATAGACTTTGGTCAGTCTCGGTCAAAATTCGAACTCACTACATTCTGATCACATCTTTCAATTCAAGAAAATACTTTATTGTTTTTTAAAATTATATATCCTTTTCTTCCAACACCGGCGATATAATAATATTCTTATTCAAAATATTTAGGCCGTGCTTGGTTGGGTGGTACGGACAAAACACAAGAAAGCACCTGGATTTGGAATCACTCAGGGTTACCATTACGCTTCACAAACTGGAACAAGGGGGAACCAAACGATGACAAAGGAAACGAAGATTGCATGGAAATATTTTCACTAAATGGGAAATGGAATGATATGAAGTGTTTGTATTCGTCTATGTTTGTCTGTGAAAAAGATATCTATGTATGAGAAATATCTAACTGGGGCAAGAAAAAGACACTTTACAATTTAGAATATTCTGTGTCTCCTTCAAGACTGTTTCACTCATTAAGAGATGTCACTATATTCAGGAGAAGAGCTGCAAATTACTTGAACTTTAATTGCAACTTTGACACTATAGTCCAACATTGGTTACAACAGCATTGTTGTTTTGTTAGATTTAATATCGAGCATCATTAGTGAAAGTGTTATTTCACGAAACAATGTTTTGTAATGTATTTAAAATATAATTTTGGTTTATTAACTCATGTGCATAATTTATTGATTGATAATTCCAATGCATATGGAATGAAATGAAAGAAGAGGTTCACATTAACTCTAAAATGCCTTCTTAAATTTTAGAGACAACACTTATTAAAATTCTAATAAATAAATGTGTGGGTTTTTCATTCAATTTTACTAAATTAAACAATAAATTTTAATAACTGCTATTTCAAATAATTAATAATTTTGCATTCCCTGATATATACAGACTTGTTTCTAATCAAATTGTATTTTTTAGAAAAAAAAATATTTTACGTACATTTTTGAAGCTTCGAAAAACAAATATAGGCCAGGCCTATCGTTTGCCAAGAAAAGTCTACTACTAAATAAACACAGGGACAATAAGTTAATTATACCCGCACTTTCTAAAGAAAGTTCGGATATATTGTTGTTACTCATGTCCGTCCGTCCGTCCGTCCGTCCGTCCGTCTGTCACACTTTTCTTCCCTGAACTCCTCCTACATTTTAAACAGTAGCTTAATCATCTTTTGGGAGATGGTTGGTGGGGTCATGTAGATGTGCAGTAAGGTTTCGGAATTTTGATATTGCCCCGGGGGGTCAAATGGGGGTCGAAAAATGACGTTTTTTGTGCAAAAAGCCCCGTCTTCCCTGAACTCCTTCTACATTTTACTCAGCAGCCTAATCACCTTTTGGGGGATGATTGGTGGTGTCATGTAGATGTGCAGTAAGGTTTCGGAATTTTGATTTTGCCCCAGGGGGTCAAATAGGGGTCAAAAAATGACGTTTTTTTTATGCAAAAAGCCCCATCTTCCCTGAACTCCTCTTACATTTTACTCAGCAGCCTTATCATCTTTTGGGGGATGATTGGTGGTGTCATGTAGATGTGCAGTAAGGTTTTGGAATTTTGATTTTGCCCCGGGGGGTCAAATGGGGGTCGAAAAATGATGTTTTTTATGCAAAAAGCCCCGTCTTCCCTGAACTCCTTCTACATTTTACACAGTAGCCTAATCATCTTTTGGGAGATGGTTGGTTGGGTCATGTAGATGTGCAGTAAGGTTTTGGAATTTTGATTTTGCCCTGGGGGGTCAAATGGGGGTCGAAAAATGACGTTTTTTATGCTAAAAGCCCCGTCTTCTCTGAACTTCTCTTACATTTTACTCAGCAGCCTTATCATTTTTTGGGGGATGATTGGTGTTGTCACGTAGATGTGCAGTAAGGTTTCGGAATTTTGATTTTGCCCCAGGGGGTCAAATGGAGGTAGAAAAATGATGTTTTTTTATGCAGAAAGCCCCGTCTTCCCTGAACTCCTTCTACATTTTACACAGTAGCCTAATCATCTTTTGGGAGATGGTTGGTGGTGTCATGTAGATATGCAGTAAGGTTTCGGAATTTAGATTTTGCCCCGGGGGGTCAAATGGGGGTTGGAAAATGACGTTTTTTGTGCAAAAAGTCCCGTCTTCCCTGAACTCCTTCTACATTTTACACAGCAGCCTAATCACCATTTGGGGGATGATTGGTGGTGTCATGTAGATGTGCAGTAAGGTTTCGGAATTTTGATTTTGCCCCAGGGGGTCAAATGGGGGTCGAAAAATGACGTTATTTATGCAAAAAGCCCCATCTTCCCTGAACTCCTCTTACATTTTACTCAGCAGCCTTATCATCTTTTGGGGGATGATTGGTGGTGTCATGTAGATGTGCAGTAAGGATTCGGAATTTTGATTTTGCCCTGGGGGGTCAAATGGGGGTCGAAAAATGATGTTTTTTATGCAAAAAGCCCCGTCTTCCCTGAACTCCTTCTACATTTTACACAGTAGCCTAATCATCTTTTGGGAGATGGTTAGTTGGGTCATGTAGATGTGCAGTAAGGTTTCTGAATTTAGATTTTGCCCCGGGGGGTCAAATTGGGGTGGAAAAATGACGTTTTTTATACAAAAAGCCCCGTTTTCCCTGAACTCCTCTTACATTTTACTCAGCAGCCTATTCATCTTTTGAGAGATGGTTGGTGGGGTCATGTAGATGTGCAGTAAGGTTTCGGAATTTTTATTTTGCCCTGGGGGGTCAAATGAGGGTCAAAAAATGACATTTTTCATGCAAAAAGCCCCATCTTCCCTGAACTTCTCCTACATTTTACACAGTAGCCTAATCATCTGTTGGGAGATGGTTGGTGGTGTCAGGTAGATGTGCAGTAAGGTTTTGGAATTTTGATTTTGCCCTGGGGGGTCAAATGGGGGTCGAAAAATGACGTTTTTTATGCTAAAAGCCCCGTCTTCTCTGAACTTCTCTTACATTTTACTCAGCAGCCTTATCATTTTTTGGGGGATGATTGGTGTTGTCACGTAGATGTGCAGTAAGGTTTCGGAATTTTGATTTTGCCCCAGGGGGTCAAATGGAGGTAGAAAAATGATGTTTTTTATGCTAAAAGCCCCGTCTTCCCTGAACTCCTTCTACATTTTACACAGTAGCCTAATCATCTTTTGGGAGATGGTTGGTGGTGTCATGTAGATATGCAGTAAGGTTTCGGAATTTAGATTTTGCCCCGGGGGGTCAAATGGGGGTTGAAAAATGACGTTTTTTGTGCAAAAAGTCCCGTCTTCCCTGAACTCCTTCTACATTTTACACAGCAGCCTAATCACCTTTTGGGGGATGATTGGTGGTGTCATGTAGATGTGCAGTAAGGTTTCGGAATTTTGATTTTGCCCCAGGGGGTCAAATGGGGGTCGAAAAATGACGTTATTTATGCAAAAAGCCCCATCTTCCCTGAACTCCTCTTACATTTTACTCAGCAGCCTTATCATCTTTTGGGGGATGATTGGTGGTGTCATGTAGATGTGCAGTAAGGATTCGGAATTTTGATTTTGCCCTGGGGGGTCAAATGGGGGTCGAAAAATGATGTTTTTTATGCAAAAAGCCCCGTCTTCCCTGAACTCCTTCTACATTTTACACAGTAGCCTAATCATCTTTTGGGAGATGGTTAGTTGGGTCATGTAGATGTGCAGTAAGGTTTCTGAATTTAGATTTTGCCCCGGGGGGTCAAATTGGGGTGGAAAAATGACGTTTTTTATACAAAAAGCCCCGTTTTCCCTGAACTCCTCTTACATTTTACTCAGCAGCCTATTCATCTTTTGAGAGATGGTTGGTGGGGTCATGTAGATGTGCAGTAAGGTTTCGGAATTTTTATTTTGCCCTGGGGGGTCCAATGGGGGTCAAAAAATGACATTTTTCATGCAAAAAGCCCCATCTTCCCTGAACTTCTCCTACATTTTACACAGTAGCCTAATCATCTGTTGGGAGATGGTTGGTGGTGTCAGGTAGATGTGCAGTAAGGTTTTGGAATTAAGATTTTGCCCTGGGGGGTCAAATATGGGTCGAAAAATGACGTTTTTTTGTGAAAAAAGCCCTGTCTTCCCTGAAGTCTTCCTTAATGTTACTCAGAAGCCTAATCATCTTTTAGGAGAGTTAAATATTTTGAAAATTATGTAAAACATCAACGTCAAGGGGTAAAAAAAAGCATCACATGCTGGGAAACACCTTGAATTCTTATGAGTAATTAATGTATATGTCAAATGTGAGAGTCATATCTCATCTCAATCAAAAGTTATAAGCAAATGCAACATTTTTGAAAAGTAGAGGCTTGACCTCTTCAAGGTCAAGGTCACAGAGTAAAAATCATGATTTATTTGGAAAGGTCTTATCACAGGTAATAATATACATGCATTATGATATGAATGCCCTAACTTTTCTCCTTCAAAATGATGAATTTATAACAATTTAATTTTTTTGCAAGTAGGTCAAACTTCTAGGTCACAGGTAAAAAAAAACAAGATTTGTTTGTGAAACACTACGCGCCCGGCGGCAACAAAGTTCAAAAAATCTATTTTTAGCATATTGATCACAGTCAAGGTCACAAGGTCATTGACCATGGTGTCATTCGAAAGAACTTAATCAATGGAGTATGCATACCAAATATGAAGTCTCTATCTCCTATGGTTCAAAAGTTATGGCAAAAAGTGTAAAGAGCTATTTTTAGCATATAGGTCACAGTCAAGATAACAAGATCATTGACCTTGCCGTCGTTTGAAAGGACTTTATCGATATCGTATGCATACCAAATATGAAGTTCCTATCTCCTATGGTTAAAAAGTTATGGCAAAAAGTGTAAAAAGCTATTTTTAGCATATAGGTCACAGTCAAGGTTGCAAGATCATTGACCTTGATGTTGTTTGAAAGGATTCTATTAGTGGAGTATGCATACCAAATATGAAGTCCCTATCTCCTATGGTTAAAAAGTTATGACAAACAGTGGAAAAAGCTATTTTAAGCATATAGGTCACAGTCAAGGTCACAAGGTCATTGACCTTGATGTCATTTGAAAGGACTTTATTACTGGAGTATGCATACCAAATATGAAGTCTGTATCTCTTATTGTTCAAAAGTTATGGCCAAGGTTAAAGTTGACAACAGACAGACAGACAAACAGACAAACAGACAGGACAAAAACAATATACGCCCGGGATCTATCGATCCGGGCGCATAAAAAAACCATGCCATTCTCACAGGTAAATACTAATACATAAGTTTAATATTCAGTAGATATGACCGTGATGACCAAGGTTAAATTTATTGAGACAGATGGACAGTCTGACATACAAATATACATATTTCTATATGAATTGGGTAAAATTGGCCCAGTGGTTCTAGAGAAGTTAAAAATGTAAAAAGTTTTCAGACAAACAGATGGACGACACGTCACGACAGACGTTACATGTTAAGGAAACCAGAAAAGCTCAAATGAGTGTTTTGAAAGGGTTAGAATATGGTTGCAGTATTTGAAAAGCTGTTATTTTCATGCAGAGATATACATGACCAACATATTCATGTTTTATATTTTCTTTAGTAATTTGTTTGTTTGTTGTGAATACATCTCTCTTGGGAATTTTTCCCTCATATGGAGACACCACCAAATAATAATGAAGACAAGATGTGTTTGTGAAACACTGATGTCCCTGTATGGAAGCCTATGGCGAAGGTTGAAGTTTCTCAAATATATATCAAACTCAAAGTTCAAGGTCAAAGGATTCAAATTGTTAGTATCAGAAGAAAGTCTTGTCACAAAGAATGCACATGTGAAATAAAGATATCCCTAGTAATTCCTGTTCAAAAGTTAATTGCCAAGGTTAATTTTTTTTAAGTGGTTCAAACTCTAGGGTCAAGGTCAAACATATTTATAATTGTTGACAGTTCACAATGAATACACATGTTAAGCATGAAAGCCCTAGCACCTATTGATCAAAATTTAGGCCAAGTTTAAAGTTTGGTATTTTTCTTGTAAAAATGTGTATCCTAGGTCAAGGGATTTCAGGTAAAAATTAATGGTACCCAAATAAAAGGTCTTAATTGTCACAAGAAATAAACCTATAAAATGTAGAAGCCATTTGTGTAGCCCATCCCACTTAAAACTTATGGGCAAGGTTATAATTTCTGCAGACAAATAGACAGACATAATATAAACACAAGAAACAAAATATGTATAATTAGTCAAATGGAAAAAAATATACTATTTAATTGGAATCACAAAATAGATTGTTATTTCAGGGACAGGGAGTGGGTAGGGAGATTGGAATCCCCCCACCCCCCCCCCCCTGGAATTTGCTTTGTTATTTAAACAAGACTATATACTGAAGCAAATAAAAAATGACTTTGGACATCCTCCCCCTAACTGAGAAAACATTGACCACACTATCATTGTTTTTATTTTGTTTATTTAATTTCAGTTTTTTTTTCTCCTGCTTGTCAGGAAATTCTGGGCTGGAAATTTTTTGACTGAGATGTGAACCCCTCTCCCTACTCCCGAAAAAAAATTCTGGATCCGCACCAGTATTGGCAGTAACTGAATGTCACATCGACAATGGCAAATAACTTCACAATATGAAATTCGTCTAGTGTGCCATGCGATGATCTTTGACCCTTTTTGAACTTTAACCTAATCGTTTGGGTTTATTTTACTCCCCACTATACTTAAACTTGTACTTACCGACTGCCATACATGTTTGTCTCGTCAACTTCATGAAATATAAATCCAGTTATAACACAAAATGAATTAATCCAATGCACACCAGACTGCAGCCATTTGTGCTAATTCCATTCGACAAACCTTCGTCGATTCCGTCACCTTATCAGATGAAGTGGGAATCGGCCGAGGTGTGCCAAATGGTGTTTAATCTAAAAATATGATAATGGGTGACGCAACGTGATGTGATGTAGAAATTTACATGTTAACATGTATAGTACAAGAACAAATTTTAAATTAATTCATAACAAACGATGTTTTAACAAAACTTTTCCATCTAGCCTATTCCAAACAGTATGTGCTGTGTGATTGTGGTGTCGACGGGGGGGATTAATAAATTTAAAAAGGTCCTATTATGAGCAAAACATTTATCAAAATCTAATTTACATCATTAATAGAATTCAAACTGGTATATAATGAATTAAGCATGTAAAATAAATATAAGAGGTTCTGAGTTATAGGTCACAGGGCCGGTCTGAGAATTTCATACTCAGTTTGATGAATACATGTAAATCATTGGTGTCGGAAGCAAATTCAAAGTGGGGGGGCTAGGTGTAAAAAAAAAATTTTTATACCTTCTAAAAAAAACCTGACAAGCAAAAAAAAACAAAAAAAAACGAAAACATCAATCTCCCAAACACGAAAATCCTATTTCGGGGAGGGGGGGTTGAATTCGAACTTCAGTACCATAATTTTGTTTTCTATACACTACCTTTTTCCCATTTTTTACCTACATGTATACTGCCATGTGTCTGTGGAAAGTGGGGGGGGGGGGGGCTAAACCTATGAAGCAATGTTCAATATATATAATAAGTATATGTTTGGAAAAAAAGCACCGGCCCTAGCCCCCCCCCCCCTCCCCCGGTTCCGACGCCTATGTAAATTATAGAATTATTTTGACTTTTTCTGTGGAAAGCCGGCCAATATGTAGGAGCGTGTTTTAGAGGCAAACACCTTAGTGCGGGTATTACTGTCTCATGACAGCATCTAGTTAAATCATTTTATCTAAATCAAAATCTAAATCAAAAGAATTATAATTATTATATTTAGCCAAAGGATGAGTATATAACCTACTTGAGAAAAAAATATTAAAATGAGCAATTAAAATGATTGATAAGTACTTGCAATTCATTTACATGCAGTTATTATTAAATTCAGAAGAGTTTTAAATATTGAGTTAGTAGTCATTTTCATCAGGCAGTTTATAAATACCGTATAGCGGGTTATTTTTGTGGGGTGCTAATTTTGGCTTATTTTGGCGTTTTGATGATAGCCCGCTAAAATTTTAATCGCTAAAATCGTCAATACTCTTATTAGTGTCCATTTACAAAGAGCGGAAACCCTACATCTGCTAAAATTAATTACGCTAAAATTATTTGCAAACATTTGAGCAGACAAACGCCAAATTTTTCACCCGCCAAAAAAAACCCGCTATACGGTACATTTGCGGCATGAAATTTTACTCTGAATAAATTATTTAAAAATAATGAATGCATATTTTTATAAACCACTTTCTTTTTGTCCATGTATCAGAGGTTTATAAATTCTATCGGTTAGATGGTTTCTTTTTCAAGGACAAAGTAATTATGGGCAGTGTGTTCATTTTTAGTGTCCATTCCAACACTAAATTCAGCTTCCTTGTCTATATCCCCTTCCATGTAAACATCATTTCCTTCATGATCAAACACCAAAGTCCCATACCCCTCACAATGTACTGATGTCGAGGAGTGTGGTCTGGCGTGGTCGTAAACGTCATCTGTATTTGTTGTAGCTTTGACTGTATGATTTAAATGGTTATATACACCGTCTTCCGTGGATTGGAATGTAGAAATATTCTGCTCTCTCTGAATGGGATTAACATGTGATACCTTTGTAGGTTTTGGCTAAAATATTACAATTTTATATGTGAAATAAATGTGCATATCTGTGAAAAAACTACGAAATAAATAAATATTCGATAATAATATTAGCATCTCAGAGACCTTGAAAAATATCGTAACCTTTGGAGTTGCAAAATGTCAGTCAGATTTTTTTTTAAAATAAAGAAGAATCTTAAAGTAAGAATTACTTGCATTACGAATTGACTTTCCTCTTAAATTTAAATCTTCTTTTGCCAAGAATAATTCTTTCATATGAACATTGTTGCTTTCAATATTAAATAATCTGAGAAAAAGTAATTAAATATGACAATAAATAGTTTAAATTAAATGTTTTACCACTTTGTTCATTGTATTGAATTCATCGTTGCCCTCGTTCTCGTACGCTGGATTTTGGCTACAATTATGGGAGAAATTGTCCTTCCTTAAACAAAGAATTCAGCATAGGTACATGTATCTTCAAAATCAAAAGTCAGTTATGAAACTATTTATAATACTCTTGAAGTTTTAAATCATCTATATACAAACGAATGCAACAATTATATCCTTTTCACTGCTTTGTCTCTATATCAATCAATACCAATTAAATTATTAAACATTCTCATTATTACGAATACAGTTGCTCTCAATACATGTATACTTGATTACAAGTATTTTCTTACACATTTGTGATTCAATCCGTCTTATATTTACATGATGAGATGTAACTTATAAAGGATTGTGAAAAAGTAAAGTCCAGTTTCAGAAAAAAATCTCTGTTGGGCGTTATACAATATGTTAGTCGACCGAAAGTTGTTAAGAGCGCCAAATGTACATTTTTTGTGTATTTTGCCCATATTTTTGAATTTTTGAATTTCAAAAAATATTTGAAGTCATGGCAAGGAGTTAATGCACGTTTCTTAGTTTGTTTGCACAAACGATTGTTAGTTACATGAATGAGATTATACCTTTCCAAAATAATGATGCAATGCTTACATGTTCATTATAATTCATTTTAAGAGACAATTCATAGTTAAATAAGAATATATTAAATGCTTTACTTTTCAAGTTCCTTCTTTGTCTTTTGCAAGAGATAAATAAAGATGGACGATGAAATGATAAACCCAAGCAATGCTCCACCGAACATCGCGCCGACCACAACTCCAGCTGAGAAACCTACATTTCATACATTGTACATTCATTTTATCAATATATTATTACAAATTTCAATCAGACATTAATACATAATATTATGCTAAATACATTTTCCATCTTAGCATGTGCATTATGTTTAACTTCAAAATAGCTGTACCATTACTTGTAGTGCATTGGTTATAGTTTTAATGCACGGATAATGAAAAGTTCTCTTCGAATTATGTTTTATTTCTATTAAATGAACAATAAAAATAAATAAAAATTGCTGAAAATTTACTAAAATGTATTTATATTTTCATCCGTTATAAATATTTTTGAAATGAATAAACCCCTGCGAGGTGAAATTCATAATTTCAGGAACTTTTATGAATCATTCATGAACATTCATGATGTGTTCATGACTGGTTCATGACTGGTTCATAAAGATGGTTCATGAACTTTATTCATGAATATATTCATAAAATGTAGTTCATGAACAAATCATGAATATATATGAATATTGGTAATTTTCATTTTAAAGACAGAAAAAATGTAGAGTTCAAGGTATCATGAATGTTCATGAATTTTCATGAAGACTAAAATAATTGACAAAAATGATTGACAGAAAACACTCAATACTCTCATAATACAACTTTTGCATGCAGATGCAATTGTTGAACAAGCCCCTGGTATAATTTATAGGTAATAACATTCTTTCACCATCTGAAAAAATAAATCATGAAATCTCTAAACATTTAGTGTTTTTATTTGATTTTAATTAAACAAACAGCATTTTTTTTTTCAAATTCATTACTTCATAATTTAAATTAAACAGTTATATTCATCATAATGTGCTTTAATTAATGTCGTTTTTCATCACACAACTTTGTTCGACCGAATTTTCTCTAACATCAAATTTTAAACAAGTTGTTGGAAAATGAAACATTCTGGAAAATGAACTTTGTGACCTTCGTAAAAACGTTTTATATATTTATTAACAACTAAAAAATTATATCACTTGTCTGTACTGTACCCTATTATTCCTGGATCGAAACGCTATATACATTTCAATTTTGGTGCAGTTAAAATGTCAAAAGTTTCCCTTGCTTCGTGCGTAAATGATAGAGCACAGACTGCATGGTTGTAAAGTATCTATGACATAATCCACATTCGTATTTTGTACTTTTAATTCTCCTATGCGTCTTCACAGCTCAGAATATTCTGTCTGAGGGCGAATGATTGTTATTATTATGTCATAGGGGGCCGCCATACTTGCTATACGAAACTAAAAGTCAATACATGTATAATTTATGACGTAGTAAATTCGAATTCTTCATTGATAAAACTTATTTTGATATAAAAAATTGTATTTTCAGTGAAAAATTATTCAGATAGTGTTTGTAATTTTTTTAAAACAGAAATCTTGGAAATTCGAAACTAACGTATTTCTTAGCTCTACCGTACATTTTTGAATAGGCGCAAACTTGAAAACGCACGAGACGTTGGAAGTGGGAATTTGTAGAGTGGGAGAATCAGTATTTGTGATCTATTATTTGCATAGTCAATATTTTGTTTATACTAATTATGGTAGCCGTGCGGTTTGCCTGGCGTTTTGGCTGTTAAGTTTGGTGATGTTGGCCTCCCTAAGGAGTAAGTTTTATATAGTTTTACTTGAATTTATATCCAACTTGATCATCTGTATCTAACAGTATTATGCAATATATTTTATCATGTTTAAATTCGGCAACTACAATGTTTTGTAAAACCGCGCATTTCCAGCATGCGATAGGCATAGGCCAGTTCAGCTCACATGTTAAAGTTACGCATTTAATTTTGTATGATTGCTTAAGTTTTTGATATTTTGTCAAATTCTTATTATGCTTTTGTAATTTGTAGTTTTTCACCCTCTCACAGGGTGTGTCCAATAAACAGTACAGTCACTGATCTTTGTCAACTTTTTAAGAAAATAACAGAATATAAAGAAGGAAGACTATATATGGGATCGATCTATTTCATAACTGGTGAGTGACAAAAAATGGAGGCAATCACTGAGTCAGAAATCTGTCTGTAAATGTTACTGTCTATTTGTAAAATAACAACTAATTAAAGCACATTCTGATAAATTAATGTCTCTTTTTTAATGCAATTTTTGTCTAACTTTGCTTTGAGTTTGGATCCGACCATATAACATACAATTACATTAATTATAGACTGAGACTCAAAACATTCATAGGCCTGATTGATCTACAAAATGGCGGTCCAAGAAAATAGGCTTAAATTCCACTCAGAATGTTTTAATTTGGAAGTGTCTCTGATGCAAAATTAAATGAAACTAAAATGCAAGAAAATACAAAAAAGTCATGTTTTACAATCATGGGTACTTTCAGAAAATCTTTCTTTTTGAAGGAAAAAGAGAAGCAGTTCACAAATGTTGATGAGCAGAAGACAAGAAACTCTGGCTGCACAAAAATTTGAGCTCTTGAAAAAGAAAGAAAAAAAGAAAAGAAAATGCGAATGATATTCAATCAAAGGATCCAAATGATGAAATTCTGGAAATTCCACATAGAGAGACAATAAGGATTTTTGAATTGACCATCTCTGCTCAAACTGCTTGAAAGCACTGAAAACTGTTACCCTGGTGCTGAACAAACTTTTCTCCTAGACTGGAATTAAAAACTGTTCAATTTCTGGCATTAAAACACAATTTGAAACATGCTGAGGAAGGATACCCCTCTCCTTTTGACCAAGTAAGGTAAAACATTCTGCAAAGAGTTGCATTTGAATTAAATTTTTTATACTTTTACCAGGAATGTGTCTATTTAAGTTTTTTAACAAAGATTTTGTTGCCATGGTTGGAAAACAAACAACATTTCTGTGAAATCTTTCAAGATGCTGTATTATAAATCATCTACTGTTACTTTTTTAGCATGACTTCATGCATTTTCATGAATAAACATGAATAATAATATTGCATTTTTTGTTTACAAATAAGTAAGAATATTCATGAATGCTAATGGTTCATGAATTTTATTCATTCATGAACATTCCTGAAAAAATTCATCAAATTATTCATGAATAGTTAATGAAGATGCAATGAACTTATTATTGGACATTCTTGAAATGATGAATCTTCATGAATATGACTGTTCATGAATTATTCATGAAAAAAAATATTCATGAATATTCATCAATTTTCTTTCATGAATAAAAATTCATGATTTGAAAATGTCCAATAATAAGTTCATAGGATCTTCATGAAGATTTCATGAAGATTTCATGAATAAAATTCATGAAAAATTCAAGGAAATTCATGAATTATTCATGATCGTCTCGCAGGGGAAGTAAGGAAAGGGCTTTGCTTTTAACGTTTAGAAACTTAAGTAGAACATGTAATAAATCCTGCAATTTACGAATAAACACGAAATCTTAACCTTAGAGCTTATGTTAGTGTCTTGAGCTGGTACATGCTATGACACGTGAAAGAGAATATGTGAATTCAAAATTAACTTGTATGAAAAAGTTCAAAAAAGAAATAAATAATTTACCTTGATTACCTCCTTCCATATCTGCGTTATTGAATGCAGATCCATTACCTAAAGGGGGAAATGAAATTTACACTCATAAAAAATATTTTAAAATCTAATCATAATTTATTTTGCTTAATTTCAACATGCAGTTTCTAGGATTTCGAAGAAAATTGGCCATAGGAGAGACGATACGCTCCTTAATAAAATATAATTTTCATCTGTGATTTTATCATTGAAGTATGGCTACCTTATCACGTTTACTCACAAAAATTGAGGAACCTTACCATCCTTTTGTGAAAGATACCAGATTAAAAAAATCATTAAGTAGCTATAATTTTACACATTTGTTTTAATACATTACGAAGATATACAAAACAGATATCTGAGGAAGGCCTCGTCAGACCTTAAGCCACATCAAAGATCTAAATCCAATAATTTTGCCAAAATATACTCTTCGAGTTTCTATGAATTCTCTGTATAAAATATATTATCATTTCAAAAATCACTTAGCCAGTGCATATCAAAGTTTATACCTTTTTGCACCATTACATGTATATACCTTTCATTTTTTTTAAAAAACTTAACTCTATTAAATTATTGTACCATTTAATGTACATTTTTCCCGACATTGTTCATTATATTGATGGCAAATTAAAAAAAAACCTGTAAGCTATGA
>NW_026917979.1:0-13697 GCF_032062105.1 Saccostrea cuccullata | reverse complement strand
CCTGGGACTTTAAATATACTTCTACATGAGCGGGGTATTCGAGATATCAGGTGTTTTTTAAATCATAAATATAGAGAAATCGGCAGGGACCGGCTATCGACTTTGACATAAGCAGGGTATTCTAGATATCCCATGTTCGAGATACTGATATTTACCTGAAATTCAAAATAGGAAAATGTGCTCACCTGAGCATTCTGGCTAGGAAAAAGCAGAAATATCAGTCCTGGGGATGCTTCCATTAAAATATGACCAATCATGGCTTTGTTGTTCTTGAGAAGAAGATTTTTAAAGAGTTTTCTTATCCAAATGACACTGACCAATGACATCAAGTTACTGTGATCGATGTTTAAGTGCACCATTGGGCTCTAGTTTCTCGGCTTTAACCAGTTAACCACAGAACTCCGCCCACCAAGTTGCAACTGCAAGGAAATTTTGAAGGCTGGTTCACGTGCACAAGCAAAATACATGCAAAAACTGGTTAGGCCTAAACAGGTGTTTTCCAAATCCCTGCAGCGGATGAGGTTTATACTTTTCTCTCTATTGTTTCATGATAGGCCTACTGCGTTCACTTGGAAAAATAGTGTTTCGGTCATTGTCAGTTCCGACAAAGCACATGTTATTTTAACGCAAGAGGTCGTAGCAACATCGAAAACAAGAGGCCCAGGGGCCACAGCGCTCACCTGAGCACATCGGGCTTGAATTTACTACCCCCCCCCCCTTTCCAGGGGTTCATCATTTGAACAAACTAGAATCTACACTACCTATGATTCCATATAAATATCACTAATCATAGCTTTGAAGTACTTGAAAAGAAGATTTTAAAAGGTTTCCCTATATATCCCTATGTAAAATTTGGGTCGGCCATTTTTGCCCCACCCTAGCCCCAGGGCCGGGGGTCATGATGTGAGCAAACTTGAATCTACACTACCTGAAGATGATTCCACATGAGTTTCATCTTTCCTGGCCCAGTGGTAATTGAGAAGGAAATTTCCTATATATTCCTATGTAAAACTTGGGTCAGCCATTTTGGCCTCACCCTTGCCCCGGGGGTCATGATTTGAACAAACTTGAATCTACACTAACTGAGGATCATTCAACTTTAGTTTCATCTTTCCTGGCCCACTGGTTCTGGAGAAGATTTTTAAAAAAAATTTCCTATATATTCCTATGTAAAACTTGGGTCAGCCATTTTGGCCCCACCCTTGCCCCGGGGGTCATGATTTGAACAAATTTGAATCTACACTACCTGAGGATGATTCCAAATGAATTTCATCTTTCCTGGCCCACTGGTTCTGGAGAAGAAGATTTAAAAAAAAAAATTCCTTTATATTCCTATGTAAAACTTGGGTCCGCCATTTTGGCCCCCTCATTGACCCGGGGGTCATGATTTGAGCAAACTTGAATCTACACTACCTGAGGATGATTCCACATCAGTTTCATCTTTCCTGGCCCACTGGTTCTGGAGAAGAAGATTTTTAAAGATTTTTCCTATATATTCCTATGTAAAACTTGGGTCGGCCATTTTGGCCCCACCCTTGCCCCGGGGGTCATGATTTGAACAAACTTGAATCTACACTAGCTGAGGATGATTCCACATGAGTTTCATCTTTCCTGGCCCAGTGGTTCTGGAGAAGAAGATTTTTAAAGATTTTTCCTATATATTCCTATGTAAAACTTGGGTCAGCCATTTTGGCCCCACCCTTGCCCCGGGGGTCATGATTTGAACAAACTTGAATCTACACTAGCTGAGGATGATTCCACATGAGTTTCATCTTTCCTGGCCCAGTGGTTCTGGAGAAGAAGATTTTCAAAGATTTTTCCTATATATTCCTATGTAAAACTTGGGTCGGCCATTTTGGCCCCACCCTTGCCCCGGGGGTCATGGTTTGAACAAACTTGAATCTACACTACCTGAGGATGATTCCACATGAGTTTCATCTTTCCTGGCCCACTGGTTCTGGAGAAGAAGATTTTTAAAGACTTTTCCTATATATTCCTATGTAAAACTTGGGTCGGCCATTTTGGCCCCACCCTTGCCCCGGGGGTCATGATTTGAACAAACTTGAATCTACACTACCTGAGGATGATTCCACATCAGTTTCATCTTTCCTGGCCCAGTGGTTCTGGAGAAGAAGATTTTCAAAGATTTTTCCTATATATTCCTATGTAAAACTTGGGTCGGCCATTTTGACCCCACCCTTGCCCCGGGGGTCATGGTTTGAACAAACTTGAATCTACACTACCTGAGGATGATTCCACATGAGTTTCATCTTTCTTGGCCCACTGGTTCTGGAGAAGAAGATTTTCAAAGATTTTTCCTATATATTCCTATGTAAAACTTGGGTCGGCCATTTTGACCCCACCCTTGCCCCGGGGGTCATGGTTTGAACAAACTTGAATCTACACTACCTGAGGATGATTCCACATGAGTTTCATCTTTCCTGGCCCAGCGGTTCTGGAGAAGAAGATTTTTTTAAAATGCCATTAATTTTAAACAAATTCATGATTATCTCCCCTTGGAAAAGGGCGTGGCCCTTCATTTGAACAAACTTGAATCCCCTTTACCCAAGGATACTTTGTAGCAAGTTTGGTCGAAAATGGCCCAGTGGTTCTTGAGAAGAAGATGAAAATGTGAAAAGTTTACGACGACGACGACAACAACGACAACATCGACTACAGCGACTACAACGACTACAACGACAACGACAGACAACGGACAAATTTTGATCAGAAAAGCTCACTTGAGCCTTCGGCTCAGGTGAGCTAAAAATAGGCCAGCAAAAGTTTAAAATAAGACATTCAAATTGCGTTTCTGATTGAATTATTTTAGATTCAAGACATTTTTCGGCCTTTAATTGTCATTAATTTTAAAGTTGTTGGTTCGTTTAGCGATTAGTTGGTGAATAATCAGGAAATTATATAAGCGGCAATGTTTACCCAAGGTCATGGACGGGGTTTATTTTTAGCCCGGACTGGTGTAGCAGAAAAAACTTATATTTTGGATATGTCAAAGAAAAATGTGGTATTTTTCGGCAATAAAGGATACTCACATGTTAGGGCCTAGGAGAATGAATTAGCAATATCTCTATCTTGAATTTTCTCTAAACATAGCGAATATTGAAGGTATAATGTCACCTAGCTAGGTGCCTAATACTTAAAAAAAGGTACAATATACGTCTATTGACCGACATAATTTAAAAAAAAAAAAGCTTAATTTGGTTTCCGATTTGCAATAAATTGTGAATTATCCAACAATACATCATCATGACCATGTATAAGTTGGATGAACATCATTAACCACATCATAACTTTGCAGGGACGTAGCATCCGCAGGGGGGGGGGCACTTTGTTCCACTATAGTAAATGTTCATTGAAAGGATGGTGACCCCCACTCACCCCCCACTTTATAACATAGTATAGAGATATCAAGGATCGTACAGAAAAAATGAAAGTGAGAGTAAGTTGGCTTCGAGAAGTTGGTCATACCCCCCCCCCCCCCCCCCCCCCCCCCCGAATCCAACGAGTTCGGGGAAATTTTAAATTTTTGTTTGTTTTTTATTTTTTGCTTGTCAACTTTTTCAGGTGAGAAAAAATCTCTGGTTGGCCCCCCATTTTCAAAAACGATGCTACGTGCCTGGTTTGGTGATACACGCCGTTACTTTAGTTGGCTAACTTTAATAAATATCTCGCGATTTAATATCTAACTGTCAACATTTACATAAATTCTCATACTCAGCAAAATACACCTAGCAAATAAACTTACCATTCAAAAAAAATCACATACTGCCCTTGAACATGACTCTGTACCCTGTAGCGTCCTTCCCTGGAAATACCCGGATGACCATATAGCACGACTCGAAACAGAAATGTCATGCCTTTCATGGTGAAGAAAAATGAATATTTTAACCAGTTTTCAAAAATATGTAAAATCGTGTTCCTAAGCTTAAAGACACCATAAATGAATGCATGAATTAGCAGATTTATTTTTATACATGGGAAATAAGAAAAATAAAGAGACTTTTTAGTGGTGTCCTTAAAGCATAAATTTATTTACCTAAAAATATATATGCTGAAAATGGAATTCTATTTATCTACCTTTTCGATACTTAAAAAAATTAAATGTAATTAGATTTTGTAAGATCATGTCAAACTTTATTTAAACTTTACAACTAATGTTTACTGGATCATTCTGTAATTTAGGTATTCAAGCTTAAACATTAAGGGGACCAATCTGGTGTCCCCACAATATCCGTGTCCCCCTAATGTATATATATATGTGGATGAGTGGTCTCCTTTATACATAAAACCTCCATATATATATATATATATATATATATATATATATATATATATATATATATATATATATATATATATATATATATATATATATATTATTATATATATATATATATATTTAGTATATAGGTCCCTGGTGCCACAATTCCAACGTCAAAGAAGTCTTTTATTTTTATCTTGGATTTTCCAACTTAGTACTTAAGCATTTATATTTACCAACTTTAAAGTTTGAAAAGCCATACAATTTTTAAGTTGGAATTATCAATTTTAAACATGTTAATGGTGGAAAAGCCAACTTTAAAGAAGGAATCAATTAGGCCTACCAACTTTTATTCTTCAGTTTGAAACATGTCTAAAATGCAGCATTGCAAGACTTCCAAGTACGTTTATATACAAGATAACAAGATGTGTTTGTGAAACGCTATGCGCCCGGCGGCAACAAAGTTCAAAAAATCTATTTTTAGCATATTGATCACAGTCAAGGTCACAAGGTCATTGACCATGGTGTCATTTGAAAGAAATTAATCGGTGGAGTATGCATACTAGATATGAAGTCCCTATCTCCTATGGTTCAAAAGTTATGGCAAAAGGTGTAAAGAGCTATTTTTAGCATATAGGTCACAGTCAAGGTCACAAGATCATTGACCTTGCCGTCGTTTGAAAGGACTTTATCGGTGGAGTATGCATACCAAATATGAAGTCCCTATCTCCTATGGTTCAAAAGTTATGACAAACAGTGGGAAAAGCTATTTTTAGCATATATGTCACAGTCAAGGTCATAAGGTCATTGACCATGGTGTCATTTGAAAGAACTTAATCAGTGGAGTATGCATACCAAATATGAAGTCCCTATCTCCTATGGTTCAAAAGTTATGACAAACAGTGGAAAAAGCTATTTTAAGCATATCGGTCGCAGTCAAGGTCACAAGGTCATTGACCTTGATGTCATTTGAAAGGACTCTATTAGTGGAGTATGCATACCAAATATGAAGTCCCTATCTCCTATGGTTCAAAAGTTATGACAAACAGTGGGAAAAGCTATTTTTAGCATATATGTCACAGTCAAGGTCATAAGGTCATTGACCATGGTGTCATTTGAAAGAACTTAATCAGTGGAGTATGCATACCAAATATGAAGTCCCTATCTCCTATGGTTCAAAAGTTATGACAAACAGTGGAAAAAGCTATTTTTAGCATATCGGTCGCAGTCAAGGTCACAAGGTCATTGACCTTGATGTCATTTGAAAGGACTCTGTTAGTGGAGTATGCATACCAAATATGAAGTCTCTAACTCTTATTGTTCAAAAGTTATGGCGAAGGTTAAAGTTGACAACAGACAAACAGACAAACAGACAAACAGACAAACAGACAAACAGACAAACAGACAAACAGATAAACAGACAAACAGACAAACAGACAGGACAAAAACAATATACGCCCGGGATCTATCGATCCGGGCGCATAAAAATAGGACTTCAACTATTTCCACGATAAATGGAAATCGGGACCTTTTGACATAACTAGACAACTATACATACTTATAAAAAATGAAATAAAAATGGTAATCTACACCCTTGTCATCTAAAATTTCCCAAATTATCTTGTTTAGAAAAAAAAAATCTGATTGTAGACAAACTATACCCCGAAGTTTATTTTTTAAAAAAAGATACTTGAGATTTTTGAAAGACGATCTATGTAATTTTTGAAAAGAGATCAAGTCTGTTTCTTATTTTAATAATTTTCGAGAGAAAAAAAGACATGAATTTCAAACGAACAACGTCAACACAACTTTTTTTTATGAAAGAAAGTGAAAGCTTCCAAGTTTCTTTCGTTTGTTTTTCTTAGGTACCATTGTCATCTGCATATGAAATGAATTTTATGTCACCTATCAAAATAATTAAAAGTAGATTCGAATCCACTACCGCTTCCTAAACATTTGATAAGCGGAAGCGGATATGGAACATATTATTTTAATGATAATATTGCATTTTGCAATATGGTCGATACAATAATCTTGCTTCGCAAATAGAATAGGTCATTATTACATTATTCATTCAATCGAATGTTGACCGATGTTTTTTCGGAAAAATCATTTGGCCATCGTATTTTCACTTTTTTTAGTTTGTGAGATCATAACTGTTAACAGGGATCACACAGCGGGTGTGACTGGTTGACAGGAGATGCTTACTCCTTCATGACAGATGATCCCATGTCTGATGCGTTTTAGGTCTGTTTGCTTTGCTCCCAGTTTGTATTCAATGGATTTTTGAGCCACAAAGGTATTCTAATTGATATGAAAATCAAACATGACATGAATCAAAATGTCAAATAAAGAAAACATATCAAGATATTTTAATTTTTGAACATTATTTTCTTTCATTGCACCTCTTCATAATGTTATGTCAAATCAAATGAATTCGAAAGGTACAATCACAAGAAAAATTCAAAGAAATCATGACAAAAATCGAATTGATTTTCGCACATGAATATAAGAGAACATGTACACACAGATGTTTTTGAGAAAAGAATTGAATGGGCCGACACGTCTAGTATATTTATGTAAATTATTTTTTCCTGTTCAGCCTTCAACTTCATTTACTCTTTCTGTCTGTGAAACCTTGTCGTCAATAAGTAATTGCTATATTGCTCTGTTATGTGTACTTTATGACCAAAGTGTCATTCCAGTGCTTTTTATTATCATTATTTCTACATACATATATACACAATACATTATTCTTACATATGCTGACTTCCTAACGGATGTCATTAAACTCTTCGAATTCAGTAATGCAGGTCAGTTTCTTAATTATATCCGATTTGTTAATAGATCAAAAGGAATGTTCAGAATGAAAGCTTTACAGCGTGAATAATTTCCATCACATCATCTTCGCACAAAGTGCAAGTGTTAACTACAAACATAATGTTATGTCCAGTTTTGTTTATATGTATTTCAGGGAGAGGGTTATACATTGATATCCCTTGTGCTTTTGACTTGCATGTTGCTAGGGATTGCTAACAGTCAGACATGTGATGATCCAATAGTAGGCTTGGTTAATGGATGTTCGATTCCACTTGGCATTGATTTTTTCTACAAGGAAAAGTTCAGATCTGCATGTAATAAACACGATCATTGCTACAATTGTGTGAGTATATTTACTTATTTCTCTAAATCTGTAAATAATCATATTTGTCAACTTCTTTAAGGCAACAAATATTTGCCTTTATTTGGCTTAAAGCTGAACACGACTCGTAAATAGGCATACGCCATTTTCGATAGCATTATCTACGATACATCAATACTAGGGTATACTCGTCGCATTCGTTACACCTGACTGCTTTATTGTCACGGGTATTGGCGTGGAATGGCGACGCGTGTTTGTGCTGGTTATCTTGCATTACCTTTGTTTATATTTTATTGCAGTTACGTTTATCTGTGTTGTTAGTATACTGCACAGACTTATACAACTATAATTGTAAACTTATTTGGTATCTGACTTTCCTGCATTAGACGAAGTATTACGTTATTATTCTCGCTACCGAGTCCTGTATAGCATACGTCCGTCTACACCGGTGTCGACTGATTACACTGAACAGTGACTATGTTCTGCCCTATTTATAGGGGTCTGCAGAGTAGCGAGACTCGGGAACAATCAAAGTACTCAGAAGTACTGAAAGCCGGGCTCATAATATGAACAAAGACCGTGGTGACAGTTTAAAATCAATTTCAGACGTATAGAGGATATGTTACATACAAAAATATCTCAATGGCATGTATATTAAAATATTTTAAAAATTAAATAAAATATAGCTAGAAATTAACAGCATAAAATATTTATCACATGTATCGTTTCGGGGTTTTATATACAAACAGAAGTAACTAATTACAGATGCAGCAAGATTAATTAAGGTCAAACGACTCTGCACTGATGTGTCCTCAGCGGGAAGTTTTACATCAAGTCATTAATGGTGTTCCCTGCATTTGTGTTAGCCTGATAGTACAACCTTTATTTATAGAATATGACGCAGACAGAGATACCTTGTGAAAACCTTTCGCTCCTTTTAAATTGCTTTGTAAAATATTAGTCAAAGGAGCCAGGAAAAATATTAAAAAAATTAATATTTTGATAAAAATATTCGATTTACTATTTCTTAAGGTGTTTGCATGGATTTTGTTTTATCAACAGCGGCTGGGCGTACGCACTATATTTTTACTCGTAAACTCAATTTGGAGGTGAAGAAGCAGCATTTCCCATTGCTCACCGTCGCAATAGCCGGGCATTGCTCTACGAGCAATGAGCCCGGCTAAAAATGGCGGACAGATTCCTTTTACGAATCTTGTTCAGCTTTAAGAATCACAATGCTTTTCATGAATTTTAGTTGTTTTCATAAAGAATGATAGTGATGTGAATTGAAAAATGTTCTTAGATGCTTTAAGTAAGATTTAATGCTTCGAAATATCAAGTAAGTAAATGAGTATTTAAGAAATAAACAACGTTATTCAGTGAACATGGTGTTATGAACAGCATTTGCTCTGCTAGTGGGTATGCAAATATTTAAACAATAAAATGCTTTCTTTGTTTGTTGTTACTGGAATGAACGGAAGCAGCTGTTGCAGAAAAAATACATAACCCGCGTAAGCGGGTTATGTAGATTTTTTCTGCAATAGCTGCGACCGTTCATTCCAGTAATAACAAACAAAGAAAGACATTTTATTGTTTATATTTATATCTGTTTAAATAATCAATTAAAGTAGGATAAAAAAGATTAATTATTGTAGTAATGATGCGAACGTCTTTATA
Source organism: Saccostrea cuccullata (assembly GCF_032062105.1). Taxonomy (NCBI): domain Eukaryota; kingdom Metazoa; phylum Mollusca; class Bivalvia; order Ostreida; family Ostreidae; genus Saccostrea; species Saccostrea cuccullata. The sequence goes on along the minus strand of NW_026917979.1, from coordinate 4,599 downwards.
CGTTTCATTGATGGAACAGCCACTGATTAAGAAATCTGTACAGGCGACATGCCTACTGCAGTTTATGCAGTGATGAACGCAATGGGGTTTCTTAAGAAATAAAGGAGAAAATATTCAGTGGATGTAAATATTTAAAGATAAACCTGGCTTTAAAAAAGGAAATACTTGTTATCTGCATCAAAGGAGGTTATTATTTCCCCAATGGTTGAATGACCTTTTGTTCTTTTCTGATTATCTTCAAAACATATCCAAAAAGTTAAGAATAGAATTTTATTGAAAGATGGTATATATATTGTAAAGAGCATCTTTGATTCAGATGATCTGAATTTTGCTCCACAGACAATATGTCGCGTGCACAGTGATATACACAAACATACCTCATTATACTTACAAAGAAAGTAAAAATGGCCCTTTCAGTAATGAATAAATTATTTTTTCTTCAGGCACAACATGCAGACTTCCAGAAAACAAGGACATTTTGTGACAAACAATTCAGAGAAAATATGAAACAGGTTTGCCGAAGAACTTCAAATATCCTTGTTCGAGGAGCATGTTCTCTGATTGCTAACCTGTACTTCAAAGCGGTCCATAAGCTTGGAATGTTTTTCTTTGAGCAGAAGTCACCATCATATTGTTCTGCTACATGGGTTAAAAAGTGCATTTAATAATATTTTGCTGGAAAATTTTCAATTAAAGTTAATTGATTTTCAAGCAAATCTCGACTAGCATTTCAGAGGGATATTCAAAAAATGGATCTCAGTCTCGCGTAGATCACACATGTTTATTCATTATTAGGCCATTCCAAGTTTTTTCTCTGTTTAGCGTCCACTCATCTTTCAAAAACCTACCTACCTATTCGCAAAAAACACACAAGCCAAAACATAAAACACAAGCTTAAAATTCATCAAAATGACATCCTTCAAATTATTTGATCTAACTAAACTGCTTTAATAGAAGAAATATCTATTTTTAAGCAAAAACAACAGATTAATGCTTACAATACACCCAATATAACTTACTGTACAGAATTATTTGGAGAAATTTACAAAATTCAAAAATTTCGACTAAATTTATCAATTTCAGGACTCCTTTTGTTGTGTGTTTTTTCTCATATGGGGTGTCAAAAACCAAGGCGCACGCGGACGCTAAACATAGAAAAAACTATATATATATATATATATATATATATATATATATATATATATATATATATATATATATATATATATATATATATATATATATATATATATATATATATTAATTTTGTTTGTATTATTGCCTCTCATTGGTTGATTTCCAAAAAGGAACGCATAACATTTTGTATAATCTGGTTTGGTATGGGGACACACCCCCTTGACAACCAGCATAATCAAACGTATCCATCAATTCCCTCATTTCCAGTCCTTGGGATTCATGGAAAATTCCAGATTTAATGAATGTACCTTTAATTTCAAACAGTTACTCGATCTTACCTCATGTAAACAAGCATCATGGCTGCTAGATCTATGTATCAGTTTTTACCTCCCCTCGCTTCCCATCACTTCCGTTACTACGGTTGTATTATTGCGCGGTAAATTTGAACTCATAAAAACAACACAATTTTACATCCCCAGTTGAATAATTATTTTAAAATTAAATTATAAGGAATGACTCTAATTCTTGGCCAAATTATCGAGTATAATATGGTTTGGGTCAGTTTACGCTTTTTTATAACCCGCTTCGCGGATTATAAAGCGTAAACTGACCCAAACCATATTATACTCGATAATCTGGCCAAGAATTAGAGTCATTCCTTAAATATATATATATATACTGTATATATATATATATATATACATGTATTGTCTTTCAGAAATTCAAACATCAATTTAATTCCAATTTCAGTGTACTGCTTGGATGTACAGTCATCTGCAGAGTGAAATTTTACAAAATAATTAAATAATTTTGAAAAAACTGGTATATGCAAATACTAAGTATATTTACGAGTTACAATTTTATTTTATTTTATTTAGAAAAGCATGCATTTGTCTATGGTGTCAAAATGCATGGAATTTTATTTATTGTAGAGAATGGCTGTCAATTCTCTTTCATATTTGACTTGCTGATATTACTGACTATAGACAATAAATTCTAACTAATAACAAGTGAATCGTAGACAAATGAAAAGACTTCAGCTTTCATGTAAAAAAAATTATAATATTCCAACCTCATTATGGAGTTTTTGTCTCACAACTTATTTGCTTATCAAGAACCGATTTTTAAAGCGAGGCATGCTACTCAATAAGTTGCTGTTGCAAGGATTTCAACTACCAGCTAATACCCTTACCAAAATCAAATGATTGCAGCAATATTGCTGCTTTATTGCGGCAACATTACAGCAACACATTTTTGTCACCAGAAACATTTACTTTTTGGGTTAGTGAATATCACCGCTAGCTGCAACAAGTTCCGGTGACATTCTGGCAATACTGCCAGAAAAAAATGAAATATCACCACTAGCTGCAACAACTTTCGGTGACATTCTGGCAATACTGCCAGAAAAAAAATTCTGACAACATCTAGGATTATCCATGAGGCATTTGTGAGCATGCTCAGTCACTTACTTCCTCTTTTTAAATAAAATGGAGGGAATTCAAAGGCAAGCATGTTTTGCTTCATTATTGACTTGTATCAAGTTAATTCATAATTGGATTCATTATTGACTTGTATCAAGTTAATTCATAATTGGAGTTGTAAATTGTGTACAATAGGATAAGACATGATGGGTAGTAAGACTGAATAATGTGGAATGGCCAGAAAAAAGAATTTCAACAGTTTCCATGGCATGGCCTTTTGAAAGAATGATAGGAATGTCTACTCTGTTTTCATGGTATATATATATCAGACTTGGTAAGTCATAACCATATTCTTTTTGTGATGGATGATTCTATGGAGATAAAATAGGAAAAATTATATGTATTTCAACTAGTGTTTGTGAAGCATGTATAATATACTTGTATGTCTATATATCCTACTAGTGTAGCAGGAAAAGATGAATGCATATGTTTTCAATTAAATGTATGAACATATATATAATTAACCAATTGCATAAATTTAAATATATACCTGCAAGAAAATTATGATTCCATATATATGCTGGAAATTACAAACAAGCTATATTACTGATTGGCATTTGGGAATATATGTGAAGGTCAGCTAATTAAAGTTATTTGAAAAGTAATGCAGAGTTGCTGGACATTTTAACAGTGGCATGTTAATATTAATTGTTTCTATACACATTTTTATGTGCCCAGGTAAAAGATTGGGGGTGCATATTGTTTTTGTCATGTCTGTTTGTTTGTAAACTTTAACTTTCGTCATAACTTTTGAACCAATGAAAGATAGAGACTTCATATTTGGTATGCATGCATACTCCACTAATTAAGTCCTTTCAAATGACACCAAGATCAATGACCTTGTGACTTTGACTGTGACCTATATGCTAAAAATAGCTTTTTAGAATATTCGCCAAAATTTTAGAACCATGAGAGATAGAGACTATATATTTAGTATGCATACTCCACTAACTTAGGTTTTTCAAATGACACCAAGGTCTGTGACCTTGTAACCTTGGCTGTGTCACATATGCTTAAAATAGATTTTTTGAACCTTCAACATAACTTTTGAACCATGCAAGATAGAGACCTCATATTTGGTATGCATGCATACTCCACTAATTAAGCTCTTTCAAATGACACCAAGGTCAATGACCTTGTGACCTTTACTGTGATCTATATGCTAAAAATAGCCCTTTTTAACCTCGATCACCATAACTTTTGAACCATGAGAGATGGAAACTTCATACTTAGTATGCATACTCCACTAATTAAGTTTTTTTTCAAATGACACCAAGATCAATGACCTTGTGACCTTGACTGTTACCTATATGCTAAAAATATATTTTTTCAAACTTTGTTGCCGCGGATGGCAGATTGTTTCAAAAAACACATCTTGTTTCTTTTCTATGATGATCAACAAAATTTTCTATCTTTTCAAAAAAATAGCATGAAGAAGCTATTTCTTACTGAACTTGTGATTTTTATGTTCTTAAGCACAGTTTGTTAATTGTTAGATTGATAGATCATTATTTCTTATAATATCAATTTATATAGGTAGTACTGCAGTGTTGCCATAACCTGAAATAATACATGTACTACAATTGCTTTGCAGCAACACTGCCGCAACACCTTTCTGGCAATATTACCGCAAATCTAATTTACATACGAAAAACGATATTGCCGCAATATTGCTGCAATATAATGCCAGAAGGTGAGTATTTTGGTAAGGGTATGACCTATCTTTGTGTCGTTTTTTTTTGTCTGAATTATTTCATAAAATTTCATAAAATTGTCAGGCCTTTGTTTTTATACTGAATCTGACTACGGAACGTTCCGTCTACCTAATCAATACATAGAGCTCTCGGCGGATGTGACGAATCAACAGGGGATACCCACTCCTACTAGGTACCTTAGCCAGAAATAAAAAAAAAAATTTAAAAGAGCACATTTCCATTTATAGATCGACTCGTAGAGATAGATTATAATTTTTATTTATATA
>NW_026917978.1:0-137880 GCF_032062105.1 Saccostrea cuccullata | reverse complement strand
ATATTTGATCGTAAAAAAAAAAACATGAACATAAATAGTTTATACATGTATATTACTTACTCGAATTCCTCCCTCCATACGCAGTCAATCAAGATCGTCGTATCCACGTCGTCCATGGATGTGTCAGCCTCCATCGTCTCTGAGGAACAGCTGAAAGGGGAGTAAGACATGTTGAATGAACAGCTGAAAGGGGAGTAATGAATATTGATTAAACTGCTGAAAATCAGTTACAGTACGTGTTGAACTTCCATAATCCTAACCCCAATATATCTTACAGCAACATCATATCTCAAACACCAATATTTTTTTGTGGATATATATATCTTTATTGCCCAAGACATACATCTTATAGCATTATAATAGAATGTAACAAACATCAAATAATAGGTTACGTGACATGGTTTATATAAACAAATGTAGTATATTAAGGTAAATAGTAACAACCTTCAACAAGAGGCCCAGGGGCCACAGCGCTCACCTGAGCACATCAGGCTTGAATTTACTCCCCCCTCCCTCCAGGCATCATCATTTGAACAAACTAGAATCTACACTACCTGAGGATGATTCCATATAAATATCACTAATCATAGCTTTTAAGTACTTGTAAAGAAGATTTTCAAAGGTTTCCCCATATATCCCTATTTAAAACTTGGGTCGGCCATTTTGGCCCCACCCTAGCCCCGGGGGTCATGATTTGAACAAACTTAAATCTGCTCTACCGGACGATGATTCCACATGAGTTTCATCTTTCCTGGCCCAGTGGTTCTAGAGAAGAAGATTTTTAAAGATTTTTCCTATATATTCCTATGTAAAACTTGGGTCGGCCATTTTGGCCCCACCCTTGCCCCGGGGGTCATGATTTGAACAAACTTGAATCCACACTACCTGAGGATGATTCCACATGAGTTTCATCTTTCCTGGCCCAGTGGTCTGGAGAAGAAGATTTTTAAAGATTTTTCCTATATATTCCTATGTAAAACTTGGGTTGGCCATTTTGGCCCCACCCTTGCCCCGGGGGTAATGATTTGAACAAACTAGAATCTACACTACCTGAGGTTGCTTCCACATGAGTTTCATCTTTCCTGGCCCAGTGTTTCTGGAGAAGAAGATTTTTAAAGATTTTTCCTATATATTCCTATGTAAAACTTGGGTCGGCCATTTTGGCCCCACCATAGCCCCGGCGGTCATGATTATAACAAACTTAAATCTACACTACCTGAGGATGATTCCACATGAGTTTCTTCTTTCCTGTCCTAGTGGTTCTGGAGAAGAAGATTTTTAAAGATTTTTCCTATATATTCCTATGTAAAACTTGGGTCGGCCATTTTGGCCCCATCCTTGCCCCGGGGGTCATGATTTGAACAAAATTGAATCTACACTACCTGAGGATGATTCCACATGAGTTTCATCTTTCCTGGCCCAGTGGTTCTGGAGAAGAAGATTTTTAAAGATTTTTCCTATATATTCCTATGTAAAACTTGGGTCGGCCATTTTGGCCCCACCCTTGCCCCAGGGGTCATGATTTGAACAAACTTGAATCCACACTACCTGAGGATGATTCCACATGAGTTTCATCTTTCCTGGCCCAGTGGTACTGGAGAAGAAGATTTTTAAAGATTTTTCCTATATATTCCTATGTAAAACTTGGGTCGGCCATTTTGGCCCCACCCTTGCCCCAGGGGTCATGATTTGATCAAACTAGAATTTACACTACCTGAGGTTGCTTCCACATGAGTTTCATCTTTCCTGGCCCAGCGGTTCTGGAGAAGAAGATTTTTTAAAAATGCCATTAATTTTTAACAAATTCATGATTATCTCCCCTTGGAAAAGGGCGTGGCCCTTCATTTGAACAAACTTGAATCCCCTTCACCCAAGGATACTTTGTGCCAAGTTTGGTTGAAATTGGCCCAGTGGTTCTTGAGAAGAAGATGAAAATGTGAAAAGTTTACGACGACAACGACAACGCCAACAACAACGACAACGACAACGACGACAGACAACGGACAAATTTTGATCAGAAAAGCTCACTTGAGCCTTCGGCTCAGGTGAGCTAACAATATAGAGTTTATGCATATACTTTAGACAGAAAATGTTTTTGTAACAATATTATCTCATACAGAAACCAGAAGTCTCTGTTGAGACTGTAGCTCTACTGGTTTGTACTTATATCAAAGGATGAGAAAAGAAGCCATTGCCATCAGACCAAAACTGTAGGATGACTAGCGTTTTTAAGGAATTTCAAAGAAAATTCAATTTTGAGTAACCATGGCAACATCGTTCATCGAAATTAAAATCCAATGCACTATTTTATGTATTTTAGTGTAGTCGACTTGTGTGCCAAGTAATATTGAAATCAAATCAAAACTGTAAGAGGAGTAGCTTTTTCAAGAAATTTCAAAGAAAATTCTATATTTAGTAACCATGGCAACACCGTTCATCAAAATACACAAATGCACTATTTTATGTATCTTAGTGTAGTTTACTTGTGTGCCAAGTAAATATTAAAATCAAATCAAAACTGTAGGAGGAGTAGCGTTTTAAAGGAATTTCAAGGAAAATTCTATTTTTAAAAACCATGGCAACACCGTTCACCGAAATCAAAAACCGATGCACTTTTTTATGTATCTTAGTGTAGTCTACTTGTGTGCCAAGTAATATTGAAATCAGACCAAAACTGTAGGAGGAGTAGCGTTTTAAAGGAATTTCAAAGAAAATTCTATTTTTAGTAACCATGGCAACACCGTTCACCGAAATCAAAAACCGATGCACTATTTTATGTACCTTAGTGTAGTCTACTTATGTGCCAAGTAATATTGAAAATAGACCAAAACTGTAGGAGGAGTAGCGTTTTAAAGGAATTTCAAAGAAAATTCTATTTTTAGTAACCATGGCAACACCGTTCACCGAAATCAAAAATGATGTATCTTAGTGTAGTCTCCTTGTGTGCCAAGTAATATTGAAATCAAATCAAAACTGTAGGAGGAGTAGCGTTTTAAAGGAATTTCAAAGAATATTCTATTTTTAGTAACCATGGCAACACCGTTCATCGAAATCAAAAACCGATGCACTATTTTATGTATCTTAGTGTAGTCGACTTGCGTGCCAAGTAATATTGAAATCAGACCAAAACTGTAGGAGGAGTAGCGTTTTAAAGGAATTTCAAAGAAAATTCTATTTTTAGTAACCATGGCAACACCGTTCACCGAAATCAAAAACCGATGCACTATTTTATGTATCTTAGTGTAGTCTACTTGTGTGCCAAGTAATATTGAAATCAGACCAAAACTGTAGGAGGAGTAGCGTTTTGAAAAATTGTTTACAGACAGACGGACAGCTAGACAGACAGACGGACGGACGACGGACACCTTACTATCGCATAAGCTCTTCTGGTCTCTGACCAGTAGAGCTAAAAACTAATTGCACATCGAACATGGGGCTATTTATTATAAATATGTTTATATTCACCAACATCGACAACAGCATAGCACTGTTATTAGCTTTAAACTTTGAAGAAATCAACAACAAAAATAGACAAGCACAAATAGATACCTTTTTTAAATGCTTAAAATTTATTATGTAAAGCTTTTTTATTACCAGATGACTTTGATATTTATAGAAAGCTACAACATTGTACTGTAGTTCTAACTTTTATTCATGTGCAAGAAATTTCCGCGAGGTTTGCTAAAGCTCCGTCAATGCGAATATTTCTCGCCACGAACCGGTCCTTAAAGTCTATGTGCCTATTTATTAACAACAAATCCAAAATAGAATTAATTGCAAAATTAATCGTCGCGAACTAGTTTCTCCCTTATAAATCGCGAAATAAAGTCGTCGTGAATAAAAGTTGGTATACAGTATATCCCACTCTAGAATCTTAAATTAAGATAGGTTGCCTCATTAATAAAGTCATGTGGTAACTAAATCTTTATTACATGTAGAACTTTGAGTACTGAGTGTCCTTTGTTTATTATAAAAGAGGTAGTTCAGAATTGAATGCTATCACTGCATCAACTTTTTGTAAAATGAATAAACATTAAAAAAAAAGCATAATAGAATACACATGTAGCTAGATCAATCAATTCTGACTAGCTTATAAAGATAAATATTTCAATTTCCAATTTTTTTCTCTGTGATAACTCTGAAAGTTGTCGGAGTTTATTTCTTGATAATTCTGCCAAAATGTAAATTAGGCAGGTCGATAGGTCAGGGACTAAGGAGGCCTAATATGCATACAAATCTCGTTCGGTCTTTCTATGTGACTGACACTAAGGAGGCCAAATATGCAGGCAAATCTCATGGGGCTGTCTATGTGTTTGACATCAGTGGGCGAGGACTATTGAAATTGGCATGGAAGTCCTCGTGTAATTTAAGTCTTAGTCTACATTTTTAATAGGGCTGAAACGATACGCCCCCTCCACGATACGATACGTATTGCAATACTTGTGTCACAATTCAATTTTTTCAATACGATACAATTTAAGAACGAAACTATTCATAAGGTTAAAAAAAACATATTCAGATTTTTTAAAAAAAGAGTAAAAGGTGGTGATACAATAGAAATATACTACCAGGGGTATGCAATTTAAAAATTCAAGCACTAGCCCATGCAGCAATAAAGTTACTAGCCCAAATAAAGTGACAAAAATTAAAATAAACTAATGTTGAAAAAAAAAATTAATTATTGAAAAAGTCAGGGTACTAAGGTCATTCTTTTAAAAATTTAAAATTTTATTCTCACTATTGAAATTAAATCATATAAAACTAATGATTATGACAGAAAATAAAAATGAATTTAAAAAAATTATCTGAAGATCTTTCCTTTTCTGATTAATTTGCACTAGCTCATTTAGAATGAAAATATATATTCATTTTGTTTTCATATTAAATCCTTAAATACACTAGAAATATATTTCATGTGAATCACACTGATCTTTCAGTTGATTGAGTGATCGTAAATAATTTAATGAGATATCTGCATGTATTTACAATAAACGGAGGAAATTCGGATTAGGAAGAAAAAAAACGATCGTTTTTGGAAGTAAATAAATCAGAAAGTACTGCAAAGTGGAGAAAATTATGGAGATTTATTGACAGTAGGAGCATGCTGCCTGGAAAATATTCACTGGTTGGGAATTTAATAGCAAAAACTGAGTAAAATACCGGTTGTGCTTTTCATGTATTACATGCGTAGTTATAATTTTTACTAGCCCGAATTTACTAATTTGTTAATTGCACATCTCTGATACTTGTGGTTTTGTAGATTAAGAACACTTTATTCTTATAAATAATAGCAGAGGCAGCCTACTCTGAAACTTTACCGTCTCAATTTTCTCCCTCGTGTGTGTCAAACTGTTAAAATAAGGTCGAACCCGATCTATTTCAAAGAGTTAACCAAACCCGATTATAAAAAACGTATCGAACCGAAAATCGAGATGGTGAATCGAACATTGAACCGAGCACTTATATCGAACAATATCGATATTTCGGTGAATCGTTTCAGCCCTAATTTTTAATGTCTAAATCTACAATTTTATTTCTCAATGAAATGGAAATATAAGAAATCACTGTCTAGTTAGTATAGTATGCCAGGGACATCAACGATAGTGGGAAACATGGGATAATTTATGCATATGCCAGTTGATGCCCTTAAATGATTGCTTAAATGATCAGCTAAAGATAAGTAATCAGCTTATTTTGTCGCCAGCGTGGTGCAGTGGTTAGAGCGTCTGCTCTAGAGTCGCTAGGTAAAGAGGTCATCGCAAGTTCAAATCCCACTGTGGGACGTGGAGACCAGTTCTTCGGATGAGACTGTACAAATTAACTGAGGTCCCGTGTTGCAGTAGGTGTTGGCACAAAAAAAGATCCCTCCCTGCTCGTAGACCTAAGTGCCGAATAAAGGACAAAATTTGCTGTGGTGGCATCTCCATATGAGTGAAAAATTCTCGAGAGGGGCGTTAAACAATATACAATCAATCAATCTACATTTTTAAGTGGGTCCGAACTTTTTGAGGTTTGATGAAAAATACTGGTTTGTTGGGACTTGATTTTGTGGTTGGAAAATGTTTAGTAGTAATGCATATAAAATTTTACATTTCCTTGTGGTCATAAATGTGTGTATCTCTCCATACCTCGGAAACAACTAAAATTGAAAACCAACAAAAAGAAGTGCTTTCACGGTATCACATCCACTGAATACCAGTGTTTTTTCCATATTTCTTATTTATGAAGACCATTGCCAATAATCAATGCATTCAGGACTTTAAGCAAGCCACTAGGGCTGTCACAGGTACCCAGAATGACCTGGAGCCTGTTTCATCAAAAGTCGTAGATTTAAGCCTTAACTTAGGCGTACTTCCGGGGCTTACGCCAAAATTTAGTCGGGCGTAATTTGTGTTTCACCAAGTGGCGTAAGTCTAGTCGTAAAAGATACGCTTAGTCGCAGGACTAAGTCCTTGACAACGCAGCATTGCGCAGGCGCTAAAACATAAACATTGTCCACTGTGTTAAAACATAATGTACACACGAATACTGTAGCATATAGAAATAAATTTTACACATCTACTACTAATGTACACGTAAGACAATCCTTTCTAAGTCTATTAATTTTTAGTCAATTCAAATGATTCATTATAATCAGGTCCAGCACAATACCCCGATAAAGGTATATAGCTTGATAAAACTATATAGCTTTATCAAGGTATTTAAAATACCTTTAACTTTCACCATTATTTTTTAACCCAATGAGAGATAAAGATTTCATATTTGGTATGTCTACTCCACTAATTAAGTTCTTTCATATGACATCAAGGTCAATGACCTTGTGACCTTGACTGTGACCTATATGCTAAAAATAGTTTTTTCGAATATTCATCATAACTTAAAACTAGATATAATTGAGATGGTGGCCATCTCAAGGGCCCTGCATTCAACAATGAACACGAAAATGTAAAGTCGTTTAAAAGGGATTTTTTTGAAGAGGAACATTTGTGTTATACAGTAAAAGTCATTTAGTACGACTTCACGGATACTGCAAATTTACTAATATTTATCAAAGTTATCTTGTATCCCAAGTTATATAAATTTACTGGAATTAAAGGCAAAGAATTATGCACCAAACAAAGAATTTAAACAGAAAGGGTAATTCTGACCATGACCTAGAAACTTCAACCAAGGTCACTGCACATCCATTGACCAGTGGATCTCTATGAGTGAAGTAATAGCCAGATTGGGCAAACAAAAGAGAAGATATACTCCGGACTAGGATTTTTCATGTCATTCTGCTATGACCTTGACCTTTGACCTAGAAACCTGGTTCAAGGTCACTGCACTCCGGTTACCAAAAGACACTCTCTGGGTGAAGTATGAGGCAGTTTGGGCCAAGGAGAGAGAAGATATGCTCCAGACAAGGATTTTTCAAATAATTCTGCTATGACCTTGATCTTTAACCTAGATACCTGGTTCAAGGTCACTGCACACCAGTTACCCAAAGGCACTCTGTGGGTGAAGTATGAGCCAGATTGGGCCAAGGAGAGAGAAGATATGTTCCAGACAAGGATTTTTCATATAATTCAGCTATGACCTTGACATTCAACCTAGAAACCTGGTTTAAGGTCACTGCACACCGGTTACCCAAAGGCACTCTGTGGGTGAAGTATGAGCCAGATTGGGCCAAGGAGAGAGAAGATATGCTCCGGACAAGGATTTTTCATATAATTTAGCTTTGACCTTGACCTTTGACCTAGAAACCTGGTTCAAGGTCACTGCACACCGGTTACCCAAAGGCACTCTGGGGGTGAAGTATGAGCCAGATTGGGCCAAGGAGAGAGAAGATATGCTTTGGAGAAGGATTTTTCATATAATTCATTTATGACCTTGACCTTTGACATAGAAACCTGGTTCAAGGTCACTGCACACTGGTTACCCAAAGGCACTCTGGGGGTGAAATATGAGCCAGATTGGGCCAAGGAGAGAGAAGATATGCTCCGGACAAGAGATCTCGGACGGACAGACCAACATATAAACATTAGGAGTTAAAGGATTTAAGAGTTTAAAAGCTCGTAAGTATAGTCTTCAATTCAAAATTGTTCTTACATTCAAACTTTATGAGCTTCATTTTTAAATTAGCTCTTAATTAACAGATGGACCAGCATGCAATTTTAAAAGTTTCAGCTTGTTAACAGACTAGGTTCAAGTTATTATACTCACTCAGGACCATGTATTTTAACATTATTATAAAATAGGAAGATATATGACAATATATTAGGAAACAAAAATAAATCTGCTACAATTTGTTGAACGCCTGATTTTTTTGTCAATTAATTAACATCCAGACTGTTTATGGACCAGCAAATAAATAATAAGGGCTTTAAGACTTCTACAAACAAGAAATTGGATGCCTTGTATGTTATCAAGCCCTTTATTTTTCTACAAAAGTATACTGAAAAGTATTAGTCTTAACTCGTAACATGTTTTGCAAATATTAATCTTTGAACGCGTTATTAGCGTTGATTTGATTTAGCACATTTCTCAATGTTCTCATCAATATATATATGTGCAAGACATTTAGCGTTGTACTTGAGTTGTAGTGTAATTTCCTCTCCGCCAAGAGCACTAAAAAGAATACACAGCTAAATGTAATACGTTTACAGTTTTCACTAATTAATATAAACAAGATATATGTGAAACACATATTCTCCCCCCCCCCCCCCAAACTCGATATATACCCAAAGCAGAACTTGACCTAAATATTCTTATGATAAATTTGTATACCAAATTTCATTCGAGTATGTGCAGCTTCTGCAAAGAAAATGAATGGAACTGCAAATCATAAGAATTTTTTAAAGCCCAATGGCAATAACTTTGTCAAAAGTAGTCTATACATACTCAAACAGAATTTGACCCACCATATTTAATTTCAGTATGTGTAACCTAGCAGTTTCACTATATTTCACTTTTCACATATCTAGTTTTTTTTTTTTAAATATAAAAATCTAACTCCCAAAAATCTTATTTTAGGGAGTAAATATGGTAATAGTGTGTTTTATGAAACACTGACATTCCAAGATAGATGATCATCATTTCAGAAAATATTATGCATCAGCTTGAATATATATATATATATTTCAAAAATAAACATGTTAAGACGTTCTCACTTTGGTGATGGGGTGATTATCTAATGAAAATTAAATGTATCCTTTCTATTACAAGAATAATTAAAACCTGTTCTCCTTCCTCCCATGGTAATGTGATGAAATCAAATGTTTCAACAAATTATATACTTTATTTGACAGTACATGTTGCAACAAAGTAAAATTACAAATTTTCTTTTTAAAACAAACATACCAAGACTAAAATAACATAATCTTTCTTAAAACAAAATAAAATACATAATCTTTGTTATCTTAAAAACTTAAATCCAGGCCCTAAGACCATAGCTTAGAGGACTTAAGGACAGACAACATGTTCCTCAAATACATGTATATGGTATAAAATCAATAATTATTCATAATTGTCATTCTTCAGTGATTTCTAAATTGTTTTCAAAGTTTAAAAAATTTTAAGATAAGCAATTCAAGGGATTACCCATGGGGATTATATAAGGATTATTTAAGAAATACCACCCTCTGGTGTCTTGCCCATACTCCTGGTAAGGTATCCCAATTTTAGGTGATAAAATTTGTTCAAGTAACAATACTTCAATTACAAATTCTAGCGATTTTTTTTTTCTAGGAACATGTTGTTTGACCTATATATTGAAAATGATTAACTCTTCAATGTTCAACATACAAATCCAACCAAATCAGTATTTCATTTACTACAAAATGAGAGTAAATGTATTTCAAGTAGATGTACATATATTTAAAATTCGGATTTCCCAATGTTTTTTCTCTTTTTCTGATCATACCTGTATAGTGTCATACATGTCTGTTTGAAAGTTTTGGCTATATTAACAAAAGAGCAAATTGGCCATGGCACTAACCAGACAAAAATGGTCATTCTAGGTTATTTCCCAACATAAATCTTATATCAACTTCTCCCCACTCCAGGGGGTCAAAATTTGGACAAACTTTTATGCACACTTCAAAGAATAATTCAATATATATTGCTTATTATGAATTTGTTGTTGTTGAGAAAGACTTTTTAAAGATTTTTTCAAAATAAAACTTCACTAAATACAGATGCTTTGAATTATGTTTTGCTATTCCTTGAAAAGATTTTTTTTTTTTAAATTAATACGGCTAACAATAGCTTTGCTATTCTTGAGAAGAGTTTTAAGATATTTATTACTGCATTAAACTTGGCCCCTTGTTTTGCCCTAACTCAGGGGGTCATAATATGAAAAAACCTGAATCTACAATATCTGAAATTAAGAAAAAAAGTGACAGACAGATGCTGGATACTTTGTGATTAGAAAAACTTACATTAGCCTTTGGTTCATGTGACTAAAAAAATCCCAAGTTGCACTAAATTTCACTACATCATATCAAATGTTCAACAGTGTAACAAAATTTTCTCCAAACAAGTTCCATTACTAAGTCACAAAAATCAGTACATCAAATTTTCTTTTAGGCTTAAAAAATATGTTTGTTTCCTGTAACAGTCCCCAAAAAACATTCTATGACTGATTCATCCAGGTGTTATATTTATAGTGTACAACCAACATGGCTGCAAAGCGACAGAAAACAAACTTCAAAAAGATGTGGGGGAAATTTATTTTAAAGTAATGATTACTCTTTTCTTTAGGGTTAATGTTAAGTATTTTGATATATTTTATGTCTCAAGTAAAGCTACAACTAATTTCTTTTGAATAAATGGAAACAGCTGATTTGATCAGACACAGTTTTGCCATTTAGCAGGAGAAAAATCAACAAGAGGCTAATTTGAATGGGTCGGCCGGGGTACAGGAAACAAACATTTTTTTTCTTGGCCTTATGGAAAACAAAAATGAAAAAAACAAGTTGATCCTCTCTGATCTCAGTTTTTGTGTCATACAATAAAAAAAAAACACGAGGCCAATGGGCCACATCATTCACCTGAGCAACTGGCTAAACGAAAAATCAGTTCAGTTCTTATCTTGAAATATACTAGTAAAGGTGCATTCAAAGAAAAAAGGGGAGGGGGTATTTGAACTAACTTAAATCAGCCACTTCATACTTTAATCTTCACTAACATATTGGAAACTTTTTTTTTCAAGGTTTCCCATTTTCTGTTACATATTGTTCCCCCATTTTCTTTGCTTTTTTTAATAGCGTCAAGACAATGCTCCCTTGAGGGGCATTTCTTTTGAAAATGCCCCTCAAAATAACGAGAGAAGTATTTCTTTATCTCTTCTTCTTCAGCAGGAGACCATCGGACTCTTTCAGCTAAAAAGAAAGAAACATCAGAATATTTGTTTCACAACAGAATAGACATGGAGTTGCATTGTAAAATCTCACAGCTTTTATGTGTATTTCAAACTTCTGACCAAAATTATGCTTAGAAAATTTCGTTCTCCATTGTCTGAGTATTTAACCATTATAAGCATCCATCACTCCATTTTCAATGCAAAAATATATTTTTAAAAATATATGAAAAAATGAGCAAGCTCATTTACCCCACACTCCCTTAAAAGTTGACAATGCGACAATGACACTGTGCACTTTAAATATATACTATGTATGTTAAATTCAACAAGAGGCCCACGGGCCTTATAGGTCACCTGAGCATTATTTATCAACTTTCCAGTTATTGAATTTGATTCATGTTTTAATTTAAGCCAGATGAGATATGGCATTCACAATTTTGAAAGAGGCACCATTGATCATCATAACAGTACACTTAGCAGTTGCTTAGCTTGGTTACTGAATATCCATACGCAGGGTAGGGGAACAAACAAAATGCCGACATTACCGATTATTTCCCAATTTCTGGTCTTGTTGTTTTTGTTATATTGAATTTTTTACGTACGACTTGTTCCAACTAATCAGTTCCAACTAATCAGTAATATTCAGCAATAATCAGTAGTGCGCCTAACACTGTGAAATAAACCCCTTACCCTAGGTCCACACATTGCACAAATTTAATAAGACACTCTTAAAATTGCCTATCAAAAAATAAATGAATGTTTTATAAATACAAAGGAGCAGATTTCAAACAATTTATTTTCAGTAAATAAGTAGAGCCCCCCCCCCCCTGATACCACGAAAATGACCCAGGGTCCTTGAGAAAAATTGCAAATTTTGTTTACAAGTCTGCAAGATAAGGGCCCTTGCTCGTCATGACTATATAGGTAGTTAATCTTATGGCCCCAGGGTCAAGGGCATTATTTGCAAGAATTGATCGCATTAAAACTCCATGTCCAACAAATGACAATTTACACATTTAAATAATTATTTAAAAAAAATTTATGATGTAGCCACATAAAATTGTTAATATTAGCAAAGCACTTATTTCACGTTTCACGTGAGGAGGGGGGGGGGGGGGGCAATGGTTTAAAAGGAGTTGTGCTGACAAAAATACAGGACTGACTGATTGATATACAGGTCAAAAACATTATACTTCACACATCTTGTTGTATGAGGTATAATCAGGCAGAAAACGCATTTTCAAATACAAGTACTTACATTTCTTAGCCTTTTTTCTACACACTGTAAAGTCCTCTTCAATGTCAATGTCTTGAAAAAGAAAGTATATGATATAAGGAACATTAATATAAGATGCAGACTTGAAAGATGCTGTCATATAAATCAGCCTATTTTTATTGTGCAATGGTAATTTTGAAGTTTTACACACACACACATAAAACCCCAATTGTTTTGTCCATTTCGCTTGGGGCACATATATCAATAATCTAGATCCCAAAAATGCTTTAAAATAGACTTTACATTCCATGTTGTATACATGAAAATAAAGTAATGGATTCATGATGAATCACACATCAAGAAGTGTTGATTTTAATGAGGTACCAAAAACAAATCACAAATACAGTGATATGTTTACTGCAAATAATGTAAACCGTCATAGATGCTGTTCATGACAATACAATGAAAAAGTTTCTATCTAATTCCTGTCTTATTGACATTCGAGATAACCTAAGAATTAACATGTACATACCATCATCCACATTTTTCCCTTGATCAGCAGCATTTTCAGTGTCTGCAAAAAAAAAAAAAACATGAATAACTAAATAATTGAATAAACAAATTAAATTTAATGAACACTGTAAACTGAGTATTATATGCATCAATAAGATATCACTGAATTATAAACAACATATGTGCACCAATATTTATTGTCACAGACCACATGGATCAGTGCAACTTTTTTCATAACACTACTGAAAGCAATGCGTATCTTTAACTGTATAAATACTGGTATGGGGTCTAGAGGTCATAGATGTGCGTATGTTTGGATAAACGTTTGATGTAAAAAAAATTTCTGTGACATCATAAAGATTCGATGATACATTTCGGTGTATTACATACATGCCGTTGGGTTTGAATAATAATGTATTTCAAACATTAAATGTCATAATCAAAAACCATGGAGTTGGCTTATCTGTTAAATACAGGAGAGAGATAACTATCTATGCAGTCCACTTCTATTACATGAATAAAACCCAAAGTACTAACACCAAATCCCTCATCCCAAATTCAAATTTAGGGGAGAAAAAATTATCATTGCTCATCAACATTAGTGGTATGAGTTGCCAAAAAAGATGGGTACCCCAAGAACTTGCAGTTGCTATAACTGATACAATGAGGAACATACAATTGATTGTTGCTATCTAAAAATCTAGTATCTCAAATACTATGATAGATATATGAAAATGATGTTATATCCAAATTGAAGTCTCAATAAGTCTACATGATTTACCCTAATCATTAAAAAAATCTTATATATTGCGACTTTTATCATGAGGTATAATCAGGCAGAAAACGCATTCCGTTTGAGTTTGAGATACCAATGTTTGACTGGATATGATTACCTTGCTGTTCTTGATCTTGGTCTTGAATTTTTCTCTCAAGTGTTCCAAGTTCTACAACGAATGAACATTTTACAGCATATAGTATACTTTAAATGTATTTGCAAACTAACTAATCAATGCTTATCTTAATGTATTTGATAACTATGTGATTTCCTTTCAAAATTTTAACAAGAGGCCCACGGGCCTTATAGGTCACCTGTGCATCATGCAACAACTTTCAAATGATTGAATTTGTTTCATGTTTTCAGCTAGATGCTAAGGCATTCACAATTTTGGAAGAGGCACTCTTGCTCAACATAACTATATACTTAGTTAGTTTATTTAAAACCTAGGAGCAGAGAAGAAGATTTTTAAAGACTTACTGCATTTCACTATATAATCAATAGAGCCCCACCCTAACACCAGAACCCTGACCCTGGGGCCATGAATTTCACAATATTGGTAGAGGCACTCTTGCTCATCATAATTATTTATTGAATTAGTGTTTTTTCTACCTAAGAGCAGAGAAGAAGATTTTCAAAGATTTAATGCATTTTCGTTATATAATCAATATAGACCCCCGCCTAACAATAGAACCCCTGACCCTGGGGCCATAAAATTCACAATTTATGACAAGAGGCCCACGGGCCTTATAGGTCACCTAAGCATTATGCAACAACTTTCCAGTTACAGTGTATTGAATTTGATTCAATAACATGTTTTAAGCCAGATGCTATATGGCATTCACAATTTTGAAAGAGCACCATTGATCATCATAACAATAAACTTAGCAGTCGCTTAGCTTGGTTACTGAATACCCATATGCAGGGTAGGGGAACAAAAATGCACTCCAACTAATCAGTAATATTCATCAATAATCAGTAGTGCCCCTAACACTCTGACATAAACCCCTGACCCTAGGTTGCACAAATTTTTAAAAGGCACCCTTAAAATTGCCTATCAAAAAGTAAATAAATGTTTTATAAATACAAAGGACCAGATTTCAAACAATTGATTCATTTCCAGTATATAAGTAGAGCCCCCCCCCCACCCCTGACCCTGGGGCCTTGAAATTCACAATTCTGCAAGATTAGGGCCCTTTCTCATCATAACTACAGTGTGTATATAGTAGTTCATCTGCTTCATACCCAGAGACAGAGAAGAAAATTTTCAAAGATTCAATGTATTTTCACTATATAATCAATAGAGCCCCACCCTAACACCAGAACTCCTGACCCTGGGGCCATAAAATTCACAATTTTTGTAGAGGCACTCTTGCTCATCAGAACTATGCACTTAGTTAGTTTATTTAATACCTAGGAGCAGAGAAGAAGATTTTCAAAGAATTCATGTAATTTCACTATATTATCAATAGAGCCCCCCCCCCCCCCCAACCACAGAACCCTTGACCCTGGGGCCATAAAATTGACAATTTTGATAGAGGCACTCTTTCTCATCATAAATATGCACTTAGTTAGTTTATTTAATACTTAGGAGCAGAGAAGAAGATTTTCAAAGAATTCATGTAATTTCACTATATAATCAATGAGCCCCCCCCCCCCAACACCAGAACCCTTGACCCTGGGGCCATAAAATTCACAATTTTGGTAGAGGCACTCTTGCTTATCATAACTATTTACTTACTTGGTTTATTTAATACCCAGGGGCAGAGAAGAAGATTTTCAAAGAAATCATGTATTTTTACTATATAATCAATAGAGCCCCACCCTAACACCAGAACCCCCGACCCTGGGGCCATAAAATTCACAAATTTGGTAGAGGCACTCTTGCTCATCATAACTATGTACTTAGTTGGTTTATTTAATACCCAGGAGCAGAGAAGAAGATTTTCAAAGAAATAATTCATTTTCACTATATACTTATTTAGCCCCGCCCTAGCACTAAAACCCCTGACCCCAGGGCCATGAATTTCACAATTTTGGTAGAGGACTCAATGCTGATTACAATCATGCAAATAGTTTGACTGCTTGATGTCCAGGAAAAAAGAAGAAGATTTTTAAAGATTGCATTAATTTTAGTGGTTTTGGCCCCACCCCTCAGGCCCCAGGGGGGTAGGGATCATGAAATTCACAATTTTTGTTCCCCTTCACCCATAGATGCTTTGTGCCAAATTTGGTTGAAATTGGTTCAGTGGTTGCAGAGAAGAAGCTGAAAATGTTCAAATGTTAACACACGACACACGACGGACGACGACGGACGAAAACGGATAGCAATAGGTCACCTGAGTTTACTCAGGTGACCTAAAAAGCCACTCTTGCTCATCATAACTATGTGCTTAAGTAGTTTATTTAATACTCAGGAACAGAGTAGAAGATTTTCAAAGAAATAATGCATTTTCACTATATAATCAATAGAGCCCCACCCTAACACCAGAACCCCTGACCCTGGGGCCATAAAATTCACAATTTATGAAAAGCCACTCTTGCTCATCATAACTTTGAACTTAATTTGTTTATTTAATACCCAGGAGCAGAGAAGAAGATTTTTAAAGACTTACTGCATTTCACTGTATAATCAATAGAGCCCCGCCCTAACACCAGAACCCCTGACCCTGGGGCCATGAATTTCACAATTTTGGTAGAGGACTCAATGCTGATTACAATCATACCAACAGTTTGACTGCTTGATGTCCGGGAGTAAAGAAGAAGATTTTTAAAGATTGCACTATTTTTAGTGGTTTTTGCCCCACCCCCCCAGGCCCCAGGGGGTTGGGGACCACGAAATTCACAGTTTTTGTTCCCCTTTACCCATAGATGCTATATGCCAAATTTGGTTGAAATTGGTTCAGTGGTTTCAGAGAAGAAGCTGAAAATGTTTAAATGTTAACGCACGACACACAACTCACGACGGACGAAAACGGATAGCAATAGGTCACCTGAGTTTACTCAGGTGACCTAAAAATGTTTTTAAATTTTTTTTTTACCGTCAAACTGAATCTCCGACAGCTTCTTGTTTTGGTATTTGCCAACAACGTTGAATTCCTGAATTAACATAAGCTTTGCAATGTCTAATCTCTCGATCATTCCAGATGTTTGTCTGTATACAAGGTCATGGACCTTCTGTGTATGGCCAAGGTGATTGCAGATATATTTCATCTCGGTGTCATTCAGATTAAGGGCCTAAACAGAAATTCAGAATTTTTATTTGAACTAATCGAACTTTAAAATCCATCTTTTGCCAGGAAGAAAAAAGTAAACTACATAAACTCAATTTTCTGGTTCTGGGGCATCTTCTTCTAAAACAGATGTGAGTAGGGGGCATTTTCTAAAATCAATTATCGGCTCTAAATTATATGGAAGGTATTTTTTAATACCCAAATTTTCTATATACAAAAATGAGACCAATTCTTTGTTCAAGATATTCTTTCCATGTCAAAATCCCATTATCCATTAATTGCTTCAATATCATTATGTAAAACTTGTAGGCATGATCTTCAAATGTATTTTTTTTCATGAATTAACCAAGTCCCTTTGCAAGTGGCTACCAGAAGCAATGTTTGACTACTAAACTAAGAAAGAGTGAGGGTGGAATTTTTTTTTTCAAGATTGGTTTCCACATTACCAAGTTTTCATTTTATCAAAAATACAATAAAATTTGGATTGAGGCTACCTCAACAGATGTGCAAAGGCTTGAGAACTATAATGCCAATTTTTTTCAGCTTTAATACTGTAATTTTAAATTAAGAAAAATTAAGCAAACCTGGGCAATTGTTGCAGTGTGTTTTCTCAAGTTGTTGGCATAGATTCTCTCTGGGAATCTCAATTCAACTTCACTTCTGAATTTCACTTGATCAAGTGATTCCCCTGCTCGAACAACAGTGCGACCTGTATAACCACAACAAACATGATCACAAACAAGTCTTACAATAAATAAACTTAATTTGGGTAAATACAAATAAAACATACAATGAAGCGCATTGAAGTGGTAAAATTTTTCGTTTGCATTGAACATTTTCAGCTATCTTTAGACACGCCCATTTCTTTAGAAAGGAAAAATCGGTCAAATGATTCCATAGAATACCCGAGAACAAGTATTCAATAAATATAATAGCCAATCAAATTGACGGTCTACATAAACGTGTTCAACTGATACATGTGTTATGCTTACTCCGGTAAACAAGATAAAATCATAATTATATGTACATATTTGTTGCAATGCTTTTATTTCAGAAGCGGAGACTTTATATATATAGCTTTTTCGTATTTAAAAATATTTATGTCAGTGTAACTCATGTTGCTTGTTGCGGAAAATGGTGTGTCCTAAAACATTATGGCAGCTATTTTATTTTCTCGTTTCTAAAGAAATGGGCGTGGTGTAATGTTATAATTGATGTTCAAAACATGACTCAGAATATTTCATCCAAATGGGAAATTTTACCACTTCAATGCCCTTCATTGTAGTTCCCACTCACCGGTATTGGCAAACATGTAGTTATTCTCTGGTCGAATGCTTGCCCTTTGTCTGGCAACTGGGTCGCTCAAATATTCCAGCACTTTGTTTGTTTCATTTGGGATTAAGACAGGTACACCCCTACCAGTCTGCATGAAATATATTGACAAGTTAGAAAACTCATGGTTCATTTGCTTATTAGAGATAATCTAAGGTAATGACAGTACATACATGTACTAGTTTTCATCAAAAAAGTTTTTACATGTATTGAGCTCAAGTAATAAAATTACATGTATTGTACAAGTAATAATAATCAGTAAACTCAGAACAAACATAGCTGAACTAACTACATTTTTAAGCATGAGACATATGATATAATTATTAATTAATTAATTATTAATTAGAAATGCTTATAAAGCAGATATTAGGATAGAAAAATGATTTTGCTACACATTTGAATTACATTCTCTGATAAACAAATCTAATACATACTTTGCCTCGTATTTCCACAAGATCTTGAGTTTTGAGAAGCATTTTCTCAAAATCTGTTAAGTGACTCCGCAGGGCCATGTTTGCTTCATCCACTGACATCGATCTGTTTTTGTAAACTTCAATACTACAAAGGAAATATTATGAATAGTATTTTAAATTATTCAATATTTACTAAGCATTGGATTTCTAAAATCCAAGTTTAAAATAATCTTCACATAAGGCGTTAAACAATATGCATGATTCTAAATTCAAAAATAGATTTACCGATGACCTAAATTAAACAATTTAGTCAAGATTCATTTTTAATTATCATACTATTGCTTAAAAGGTTTTACCTAAGGCTTTCTAACTCTCCTGGTCTCCTTCTGTTGTACAAAAGTAGCCTTGCCTCAGCAAGTACAACTGCTTCTCGAAATACTATTTCATTGCTGTTGTTTGGTGTGAGGTCTAAGTTCTTTATTTCCCTTACAAGATAAGCTGCTATTTTCGCTATATCAGATGGATCCGGGAGCTCTTTTCTCTTGTTGAAATGCCTCACATCCAATGTAATTCTTGCCAGCTTTGTCACTTTCACGCTCCATTCCATTCTTAGCAATTGTAAAAATTCACTGGCCTCTGTTTTTGCTTTGTCATTACCCTCCTTGATTCCGATTCCTAATTTTGCATTTGCTAATCTACTTAAATCATAGCCTAGCTTAATTGCAGTGCTGGGATTTTTCAAGTCAGCATTTTCATCTTCTTCACAAGCTTTTACTGCACAAGACACAACCCTATCAAACTGTTCTGGGGCTATAAAATAGTGCATGGAAGCAGAGGGGATTTGCGAATCTTCTCTAAGAAGGGAAAGCAGCTTTGCCGCCAATCTCATTCTAAAACTTGTAAAGTTTTTTCTTCTAAGTTTGTTTCCAGCATTTTTCATAAGCCATATGTTACCTAAAACTGTGATAAGATGGTCTCCTTGAGCTATTTCAGTTGTCTTGTCTCTTATCATAGATGGGAAAACTTCTGTTTTTAATTTGGTTGACGCTGAGGAAGAAATTTTACCTGCCATAATTTTGGACTGAATAATAGCCGCACCCTTTGAATCAATATTCTCTTGGATAGGACATGCGACCATGTGTTTTGTGATGTTTTCCAGGACAATCCATTCTTGACAATTTGGACATGGTCCGTAATCTTTGACATTGAATTGATTCGACTTTCTGCGTCTGGTCAGCAATATTTCCCCTTCTTCTGCTGCAAGAACTCTTTGATTATGATTGTTGTTTCCTTTGTTTCTAATCAGAGTTTGTAAGTTCTTTAAACGCTTCTTTAAATTTGACCTATATTCATCATTTTCTTTTACTTTGTCTATCTGTTCTTTTAAGTCCAAGATCTCCTTCACCTCCTCTTCATTCCTATGCTTATGTTGAAGGTGAGTTTGAATATTTGTCATCAATTTATAACAAAACAGGCATGCATGCACCGTATCATAGAGTCTACCATGTTTTGAATTGTGCGAATTAAGTTCGTATTTCTTAGAATAAATTTTTGTATTTGTCACATCCGAAATACATTTGTTTGGCAATATATTGCGTTTGAATGGAACACTTGATGTTAACAAATCTGGATTTTCACAATTGTCTGGAGCATTTTTGTCTGGAGCATGTTTGTCTGGAGCATGTTCTTCAGGAGCATATTTGTCTGGAGCATGTTTGTCTGGAGCATGTTCTTCAGGAGCATATTTGTCTGGAGCATGTTTGTCTGGAGCATGTTCTTCAGGAGCAGGAGTATCTTTTGGAAATTCCCATTCATCCGACACATCACTGTCGTCATCAACGCTTTCACAGTCAAAGTCTGGAATATACACTGATTCTCTATCACTGTCTGTTTCTCCAAATTCCTCCTCCTCATCAGAAAAATTCATGTCAGCCAGCAGCAGTTTTTGATCCTTGGGTTTCAAAGATGTACACTGTCTGTACAAGGTTTCCCTGATAGGATTTACAGATTGATCATCAGATGCTGGCAAATCTGCTTCGAATGTAGCACTGAAAATCTGTGGTTGACAGTTAATACTTTGACAATGTTTTTTTTCTGTACTTAAGATGCTGTCATCTGACCGAGCCTGATTGTCATGATTTTCAGTGGGTGAATAAAGCCCTGTATTAATAGTGTTTCTGTAAATCTGTGTGTGGGTATCAAAACATTGATCAAATGCAGGCAGTTTGACTTTAAGGGCCTTGCAAGGTTTAGGTAACAGAGACTTCTGTGGCATTTCACCAATGACCAGTTGTGTATAAAGAGTGTCAGAATTAATTTGATTGTTTTCACTGACCACAGGGGTTAAATAAGCTGACAACTCAGACATTGTGGAAGTTGTACAAGCTCCTGAGGGAATGAAAGTGTCAGATGATCGCTCCGCTGAGCTTCCAATGGTGATTTCACACAACGTACTTTCAACAGGAATAGCTGGACTGCTTGTTCTTTCAGTTGAATCAATTTCTGGAGTCGCCCAAATGGTTGGAGACATCTCCTCTGACAATGTGGCACCAAGAATGCTAGAGGAAGTTTCTGTTGACACAGTTGCTGAGCACACCATTCCAGAAGTTTCTTCTGCAGTACTTGTACAGGGCACAGTTGCATCCATGCTTGCAACAGAGAACTGGACTGTCATACTTTCTTCACTGACTAAAGAGGTTGAATCTCCTGAGGGGATGAAAGTGTCAGATGATCGCTCCTCTGAGCTTCCAAAGGTGATTTCACGCAACGTACTTTCAACAGGAATAGCTGGACTGCCTGTTCTTTCAGTTGAATCAATTTCTGGAGTCGCCCAAATGGTTGGCGACATCTCCTCTGACAATGTGGCACCAAGAATGCTAGAGGAAGTTTCTGTTGACACAGTTGTTGAGCTTATCATTCCAGGAGTCTTTTGTACAGTACTTGAATGCGGCACAGTTGCATCCTCAGTTGCAACAGAGGACTGGACTGTCATACTTTCTTCACTGACTAAAGAGGTTGAATCTCCTGAGGGGATGAAAGTGTCAGATGATCGCTCCTCTGAGCTTCCAAAGGTGATTTCACACAACGTACTTTCAACTGGAATAGCTGGACTGCTTGTTCTTTCAGTTGAATCAATTTCTGGAGTCGCCCAAATGGTTGGAGACATCTTCTCTGACAATGTGGCACCAAGAATGCTAGAGGAAGTTTCTGTTGACACAGTTGCTGAGCACACCATTCCAGAAGTTTCTTCTGCAGTACTTGTACAGGGCACAGTTGCATCCATGCTTGCAACAGAGAACTGGACTGTCATACTTTCTTCACTGACTAAAGAGGTTGAATCTCCTGAGGGGATGAAAGTGTCAGATGATCGCTCCTCTGAGCTTCCAAAGGTGATTTCACGCAACGTACTTTCAACAGGAATAGCTGGACTGCCTGTTCTTTCAGTTGAATCAATTTCTGGAGTCGCCCAAATGGTTGGCGACATCTCCTCTGACAATGTGGCACCAAGAATGCTAGAGGAAGTTTCTGTTGACACAGTTGTTGAGCTTATCATTCCAGGAGTCTTTTGTACAGTACTTGAATGCGGCACAGTTGCATCCTCAGTTGCAACAGAGGACTGGACTGTCATACTTTCTTCACTGACTAAAGAGGTTGAATCTCCTGAGGGGATGAAAGTGTCAGATGATCGCTCCTCTGAGCTTCCAAAGGTGATTTCACACAACGTACTTTCAACCGGAATAGCTGGACTGCTTGTTCTTTCAGTTGAATCAATTTCTGGAGTCGCCCAAATGGTTGGAGACATCTCCTCTGACAATGTGGCACCAAGAATGCTAGAGGAAGTTTCTGTTGACACAGTTGTTGAGCTTATCATTCCAGGAGTCTTTTGTACAGTACTTGAATGCGGCACAGTTGCATCCATGCTTGCAACAGAGGACTGGACTGTCATACTTTCTTCACTGACTAAAGAGGTTGAATCTCCTGAGGGGATGAAAGTGTCAGATGATCTATCCGCTGAGCTTGCAAAGCATAGGTCATCTTTGTATTTTTTAATCAGGCTGTGGCGTTTCTTTTTTTCTAATTTTTCTGAAATTAAAGATTATTCCATTGTTAAGGAACACATTCACTGCATTAATGTTGAATTTATGCAAGTTATGAACATTCTGTGTATATTAAAGTTAATAAAAAGAAAATGCCATTATAATTTTCACTGAAAATATTGCAATAAATATTGCAATACAGTTAAAAATATTCAAATATATTGCAATATAAAATCTCTGGCCAATACCCAGCCCTACTAATTTGATTGAAAATACATTCAAAGACATTGCCTACAATGTTCACACACAGTGGATAAAGCAATCCTTTTGATCAGATATGAAAAGTATATCCGTAAATAAATTATCTTTATTCTAAAGAAAATTCGAAAAATTACAATTAAAAAATACCTCCCTCAATATTTTATTGTGAATAAAACGCCTCCTTCCTGCATCAGTTTTGTAGAAAATTGGCCTTATCAGAATCAGAAATTAAATTTAGATTTAGTCTTAAATACAAGTGGCATTTCTACTGTTTCTTAATTCTATTCCTCTCAGACCTTTCCCTCCTTTATCCCTTAATGATGACTTTTGATGCCTAGACCCCAACCCTTAATGATGACTTTTGATGCATATGATTTCATTGTTGATTTGACTTGAAATTACTGCTTGTTTACAAATTATCAGAACACAGGTGGCCATCTGCAGATTAACAATAGATGATAACATCAAACTCCAGTAAGAAATCATGCAATTAACCTGTGTAAACAAACAAAAGAATTTTGGTAAGTCCGACCAAAATTCAAAATGGCAGACTGTTACATACAATGTTTTTTGAGAAGATAACTCAGTCAATATGCAATATTTTCTAATTCAGAAAAGCATTACATGAAATTCAAGCTATAAACTACCTATGTCTTGAAAGGTTTTGCAGTGGCAGGTTTGAAAATTATCATGATCTTTATGTGTAATTAGGGTTATATACTCCAATATAAAGTACAAAAAATTTTTTTAAGTTCAGTACAGTGCAGTGCAGATTTCATTACCTCTTTCTGAGAAATTCAGAAGATATTTGATCTTATCCTTTGGCTTTGCTAATTTTTAGAGTAAACATTATTTTCAGTAGAAATGCCACATCTATTAGTACCAACAAAGCAACATTTAGAATAAAAGAAATACACAGTAAAACATACTTATATAACAAAATGCTAGGAATGCACGAGTTTACTTCACTTTAAGGTCATACACAACATTATAGTTTGAACTTTATTGGGCTCTTCACTATAGTTGAAGAGTTCCACTAGTTGAAGAGTTCCACTAAACCAAGGACCTGTGTGCAATACTTTTAATGTCTATATATGGATTTGTACACCTCTTCTAGAACAAATTTTGATGGAAACAAGAGGCCCATGGGCCTTATAGGTCACCTGAGCATTATGCAACAGCTTTCCAGCGATTTAATTTGATTAATGTTTTAAGCAAGATGCTATGGCATTCACAATTTTGAAAGAGACACCATTTGATCATCATAACAATATACTTAGCAGTTGCTTAGTTTGTTTACTTAAAACCCATAGGCAGGGTAGGGGAACAAAAAATGCATTTCAAGTAATCAGTAATATTCAGCAATAATCAGTAATGCCCCTATCACACATGAACCCCTGACCCTTAGGCCTAGATCCGATCCACACATTGCACAATTTTTGAAAAGGCACCCTTGCTTTTCAAAAATATTTGATTAATACCAAGGAGCAGATCTCAAACAATTCATCCAGTTTCAGTATATAAGTACACCCCCACCCTATGGTACCCTTGACCCTGGGGCCTTCAAATTCACAATTCTGGAAGATTAGGGTCCTTGCTCATCATAACTACATAGGTAGTTCATCTGCTTAATACCCAAGAGCAGAGAAGAAGATTTTCAAAGATTTAATGTATTTTCACTATATAATCAATAGAGCCCCACCCTATCACTAGAACCCCTGACCCTAGGGCCATAAAATCAAAATTTTGGAAGAGGTATTCTTGCTCATCATAACTATGTACTTAGTTTATTTAATTTCTAGGAGCAGAAAAGAATTTTTTTCAAAGAATTCATGTATTTCCATTATATGATCAATAAAACCCCACCCTAACACTAGAACCCCTGACCCCGGGGCCATAAATTTCACATTTTTGGTAGAGGAACTCTTGCACATCATAACTATGCACTTACTTAGTTTATTTAACACTCAGGAGCAAAAAAGATTTTCAAAGAATTCATGAATTTTCACTATATAATCTATAGAGCCCCGCCCTAACACTAGAACCCCTGACCCTAGGGCCATAAAATTCACAATTTTGGTAGAGGCACTCTTGCTCATCATAACTATGCACTTAGTTAGTTTATTTAATACCCAGGAGCAGAGAGGAAGATTTTCAAAGAAATAATGCATTTTCACTATATACTTATTTAGCCCCGCCCTAACACCAGAACCCCTGACCCCAGGGCCATAAATTTCACAATTTTGGTAGAGGCACTCTTGCTCATCATAACTATGCACTTAGTTAGTTTATTTAATACTCAGGAGCAGAGAAGAAGATTTTCAAAGAATTCATGAATTTTCACTATATAATCTATAGAGCCCCACCCTAACACTAGAACCCCTGACCCTGGAGCCATAAAATTCACAATTTTGGTAGAGGCACTCTTGCTCATCATAACTATGCACTTAGTTAGTTTATTTAATACCTAGGAGCAGAAAATAATTTTTTCAAAGAAATAATGCATTTTAACTATATACTTATTTAGCCCCACCCTAGCACTAGAACCCCTAATCCCGGGGCCATAAAATTCACAATTTTGGTAGAGGCACTCTTGCTCATCATAACTATGCACTTAGTTAGTTTATTTAATACTCAGTAGCAGAGAAGAAGATTTTCAAAGAATTCATGAATTTTCACTATATAATCTATAGAGCCCCGCCCTAACACTAGAACCCCTGATCCTGGGGCCATAAAATTCACAATTTTGATAGAGGCACTCTTGCTCATCATAACTATGCACTTAGTTAGTTTATTTAATACCCAGGAGGAGAGAAAAAGATTTTAAAAGAAATAATGCATTTTTACTATATACTTATTTGGCCCAACCCTAGCACTAGAACCCCTGACCCTGGGGCCATAAATTTCACAATTTTGGTAGAGGACTCAATGCTGATTACAATCATGCAAACAATTTAACTGCTTGATGTTCAGGAGTAAAGAAGAAGATTTTTAAAGATTGCAATAATTTTAGTGGTTTTTGCCCCACCCCTCAGGCCCCAGGGGGACAGGGACCATGAAATTCACAATTTTTGTTCCCCTTCACCCATAGATGCTTTGTGCCAAATTTGGTTAAAATTGGTTCAGTGGTTGCAGAGAAGAAGCTGAAAATGTTCAAATGTTAACGGACGACGCACGACGGCGGAAGAAAACGGATAGCAATAGGTCACCTGAGTTTACTCAGGTGATCTAAAAATATTGAATTTTTCTTTCAAAATTTTTGTATATTTTTCTTTGAACATGTTGAATAATGCAAAAAAATTCATGATTTGATATCTTCCCAAAAAAACCTAGTAATGCATGTCAATTTTTTATGTATGAGCATCTGATCTTGAAAAATTACCAGTAGGTAAGGTAACTTGCATATGTCCTTAAGCATAATTCAATTGTTATAACTGAAAAATTTGTAATACATGTATATTTTTGAAATTATGGGGAATGAAACTTTTAAATTGCAAGTGTCAATTCATTAAAAGCATCAAGCATGTTGGCTATAAGTTTGTTTTACTGTAACTTGATAAACATTAACAATATATAATCTTCTAAATATATTACCTATACTTGATATTATCAAGCTTGAATTCTTGTCAAATTTTACAAGTTTTGACAATGATCTTTTCACTCTGTAAAAAATCCAAATAGTAAATCTTGACTGTGAAATATATTCAACTCAGACGAGTTAATTAATCTGAAAAATTATCGATGTTCTAACATTTTTGTTGTTTTATGTTCCTTATAAATTTTGTATGCAGACTTCATAGGATTAATAATTTAATTCTATTGCTTCTGTCTACAAACTTTTTGATAACCCTATATATATATATAAAATAATACATTCGTTTTTTGATTTAATAATCTCTAAACATCTGTCAAACTATCATTTTGAAAATATTTCCTGAAATAGAGTAGGGAGGGCTAATAACCATAATTTTATGACAATTTAAGTAGTACAGTGTACTAGATAGGCAGTGTCTACAGGAAGTTAGTAATGAAGGTGCCACAGTATATTACAGACAAAGATTCTAGACTATGTTTTTACATACATTCTCGTTATATGCATCTACATTATAAAGGATGGTAGCATTCTCCAAATCTGTTATAAAATAAATAAACTTACATAGAATTTTCATTCCAAAATGCCACAGAGACAACACCATTTGCACAAACATCCAACACAAATCCAGGCCACCATACTCCCATATCCATTAGGCAAAATATAGGGTCTCCTGTTAAAAAAAATGATACACATATATACTAGTAGTCAAAAATGACCACTTTCTATTACCAAGTATGCAATAAACAAAATAATACAAGTATACCCTTTTCCACATCACATCTTGTATCCATACATGTTAACCTATGGTTATGTCTTTATATGACAATTTTTTTTTTTAAAATGTAAGTATATATATTTTTCTGAAATATCTTTCTTATCATTAAAATTGATTTGCTATAAATGATTTGATATTTAAATTTACCTTCCATAAACAATTTTGGTGATCCTAAAATGAAAAAGAAAGTCACTTTAGAAAATCATGTCCTAACTGACAAGCTAACAATGTCTCTAAATTTATTTAAAATTTTGAAATTTCATGCAAATGTTTGCTACAATATAATAGATATTTTTGCAATAATCTAACTTTGCTTTCATTTTACACTTTAACAATTTATGGAAAAGAGTCATACAATATTTTCACACTCTATATGTCAATCTGCATGATTTGTGTTATTTTATTCATATTTTATTCATATCTTAAGGTCAATTACTTTAAATTCTAGCTGATTGAAATCATTGAATCCAAAGACTTTGTTAACATTTGAATCTTGAGGAAAGCCATGCAAGCAGCAACAACTAAATTTTTTAGGAATTATTTACCTTTTGATTCACTTTGACCAGTATTACTTCTACTCAACTTTTTTCTTTTACGACCTGGCATCTTGATTCTTCTATTAAAAAAAGGAAATTTTTAATAATACTAATGCAAAAATATACAAAAGTTATGCTTATTGTATAATGTAAGAAAGCACTGTTGAGTGTATAGCCAACAACAAAACTTCAAGACTTACGTCACCCAAATATGGATGTACAGAAAAAGATACAGTAAATATTGCACATATTTCTCAGAGACCATGAATTTATTTTCTCTAACCAAGCTTTTTAAGCTCATTCTGTGAAGCATTTGCTTGTTGGTAGATACACTTGGTTGCCGAAATGTAGAGGGTTTTATTTAATCTAAAGCAGAACTTCAAGAAAAACTATAACAGAAAAAAAAAAACAAATTCACAAAAACTTTCAGCACTTCTAAAATTATTCTGAATCTTCATTACTTATCACAGCTAGAATACCTTTTTTAAACTCTCATGAATTCTCTATTCCATCTACTAAAATAGTTGCCCCATTTATAAATTGCAACAAAAATGGCAATTGAAACTGCTATGAAAACAATAAGCAACAAACTGAGCAATGTTTCTACAGCAATCATGTGCTTCCAAATAACCTCCATTTTCCAATCCCAGAATTCCTTTTTTTACAGACTAAAGCTCTTAAATTTTGGACATATTAAACATCCTCTCAATTAATGGACACTTTAAGCTCCTTAAAAATGGACTATATGAAACGTCCTCTTAATTTATGGCCAATTTTAGCTCCTTAAGAATGGACTATATAAAACGTCCTCTTAAATAATGGACAATTTTAGCTCCTTAAGAATGGACTTTATAAAATGTCCTCTTAATTAATGGACAATTTTAGCTCCTTAAGAATGGACTATATAAAACATCCTCTTAATTTATGGACAATTTAAGCTCCTTAAGAATGGACTATATAAAATTTCCTCTTAATTAATGGACAATTTTAGCTCCTTAAGAAAGGACTATATAAAAAATCCTCTTAATTTATGGACAATTTTAGCTCCTTAAGAATGGACTATATAAAACATCCTCTTAATTTATGGACAATTTAAGCTCCTTAAGAATGGACTATATAAAATTTCCTCTTAATTAATGGACAATTTTAGCTCCTTAAGAATGGACTATATAAAACATCCTCTTAATTTATGGACAATTTAAGCTCCTTAAGAATGGACTATATAAAATTTCCTCTTAATTTATGGACAATTTAAGCTCCTTAAGAATGGACTATATAAAATTTCCTCTTAATTAATGGACAATTTTAGCTCCTTGAGAATGGACTATATAAAAAGTCTTCTTAATTGATGGGCAATTTTAGCTCCTTAAGAATGGACTATACAAAACATCCTCTTAATTTATGGACAATTTAAGCTCTTGAAGTATGGATTCTATCCAACTTCTTCTTAAATGATGGATGGAAATTATAACTCCTTAAGTATAGGTGTGTTATTTAAGGAATCACTGTCTAGTTTTGAGAGTATGCCAGGGCATCAACAATAGAGGGAAACATGGGATAATTTGCAGAACGGGCGTTGATGTCCCTGGCATACTCTCAAAACTAGACATGATTCCTTATATTTCCATTTCATTGTGATCAAAATAAAATTGTAGATTTAAACTTAAAAAATGTAGACATAGACTATAATCACACGAGGACTTCCATGCCAATTTCAATAGTCCTCGCCCACTGACGTCAAACACATAGGCAGCCACACGGGATTTACATGCATATTTGGCCTTAGCATCAGACACAGAGACAGATGCGCACGGGATTTGCATGCGTATTAGGTCTCCTTAGCTCCTGACCTATTGACCTGCCTAATTTACATTCAGGCAGAATTATCAAGAAATAAATTCTGACAACTTTCTCAGAGTTATCACAGAGAAAAAAAAATTAGAAATGGAAATATTATACATTTATTGCATGATAGAGAGGGAAATATGAAGACTTATTCAGCAAAGAAAAATCATCGCCCGAGGGGAATATTATATTTCTTGCCTGAATAAGTCTTCATGTTTCCCGAACATTCATGCAATAA
Source organism: Saccostrea cuccullata (assembly GCF_032062105.1). NCBI lineage: Eukaryota > Metazoa > Mollusca > Bivalvia > Ostreida > Ostreidae > Saccostrea > Saccostrea cuccullata. The sequence continues at coordinate 107,767 of NW_026917978.1, read as the reverse complement.
ATTATTTAATATACCAAAACAAGGAAAACCTTTGGAAAAAAGGTAAACTTTAAAATTCTGCACATTATCATTAATTTTGTGACGTAAACAAAGCTATTAACTACTCTCAGGAGTTTTCGTTCAACAAACGAGAACTATATTTCAGGAAAATACACGTACTATGTAATAAGATGAAAACCATGCCGACGGCCTGGAAATATGAAGTTTTACGGCCCGATCACGTGACAACTTAGAACCAATCAGAAAACACATTGTTTAGAATATTTATAATGAGGTATAATAAAAACATTTTCTGATGCCTGGGCTACCATTTTCTAAGGTAACGCTCATTTCTACACCCAATTAAGGTTTAAATGCCCTTCGTCTCAAAAATCAGTATTAAAGATGCATGATCCAGTCCTTTATTCTTGTATTTATTACAATCAATCTACCATCATTCAATTACAGTGTAAATTAACATTCCTAAATTGTTACAAATATTACAACTCTAGTTTTAATAATGTTTGTCTATACTGGACGTCCGGTACATCAAATTTTTTACCATCTTGAACAAAGTTTATTTATAATGCCTTTAATAATGTGATGCATATCATGATAAGGCCAAGAATAAAACAAGTATCAAGACACAGCTGTCTGTAATTAAATAAAGTGAGATGTTTACATATTTTCTTGCTTAATTTTTCAGATTTGTTTAATTTGGGGAAATTCTGTTACTAGACATTCATTTCAAAGGGAAAAGGTACATTTTACAGGTGCAGTAGTAATTTTAAAATCCTTGTACATGCATGTTTTTATTGTGTATGGAATTTACTAGCAAATAAAGGGGGGGGGGGGAATCTGAAGAACTATATAAACAATATATTACATAGGGAATTTTAAATTATACTGGCTGAAAGGGCAACCTTCATGCAGTATATAGATTCAGTCAGTCACACCTGCTCTTGAATGTTTTAACAACATCATTTGGCAATATTATGGAGTTTTATGGGTTTGTAACTGTAACTTCATATAGAAGATACACACCTCAAAAATAATTTTGAAAATGTCAAAAAAATATGTACCCCAAAAGAGGCTATTTTGCATAAATAGCTAAATGCTCACCAGCTTCTCTTATATATAAATCTCTAAGCCCTCATTAACATGATTAAGGTCACATCCAAACCCATAAGGGAGGTTGTAATGATTTAATAAAAGGTGCATACTGTATACTAGGGCTGGGCAATAATATCGATATTTCAATATATTGCAATACAATGACAAAAAATATTGTATCGCAATACAATTTTGTAATATTGATATATTGGCAATATGCTTACATAAAAGAATTTTGTCATTAAATATAAAAATGAACTTATGAAAGTTTATTATTAAGCCAAACAGTAAGTCAGAAGTTGTTTTGTTGGAACATTTCAGAGCATAACTTAAAGGAAATTAACAAGATTTTTTTTCTGTGTTGGTTACTTATCATGTTATGTATAATGTACATTCTGCATGTAAATTTAAGTAAATTTAGTAAGAAAATGCCATTTTTATATTAAACATAAAAAATATTGCAATACATATCGCAATACATTTAAAAATATCGCATTATATCGCAATACGAAATCTCGGGCCAATACCCAGCCCTACTGTATACAGTGAAATTCTCACCCCCGTTTTCCCCAACTCATAGGTGGAAGAAATTAAAATGACAAATTAAAAAAAAATTGGTACAGTTTCTTAGCCAGAACTGTGATCATGGTGACAGGGTATATTTAAAATAGGGCTATGTATTGAGCAAAAAATCGTACAGCAATGCCAAACAAAGTGAATTTTATATATTTGGCCCAACCGTACCTAACCAAGAACTATTACTTTAAACTGGGAGACAATCTTAAGTATAGACAATTAGCCTCATAATTGAGGGACAATCCTAGCTAACAAAGTACTATTACTTTAAACTGGGGGACAATCTTAGCTCACAAAGTATGGACTATTAGCCTCATAATTTACAGACATTCCTAGTAAGCAAAATACTATTTATTTAAACTTTGAGACAATCTTAGCTCCCAAGGTATGGACAATTAGCCTCATAATTTAAGGACAATCTTGGCTAACAAATGACTATTACTATAAACTTGGCGACAATCTTAGCTCCCAAAGTATAGACTATTAGCCTCATAATTTACGGACAATCCTAGCTCTGAAAGTACTACACGACTTTTGTATTTCTTTTATCTGGGGGACAATCTTAGCTCCCAAAGTATGGACTATTAGCCTCATAATTTACGGACAATCCTAGCTAGCAAAGTACTATTTCTTTAAACTTGGAGACAATCTTAGCTCACAAAGTATGGACAATTAGCCTCATAATTTAAGGACAATCTTGGCTAGCAAAGTACTATTTCTTTAAACTGGGGGACAACCTTAGCTCACAAAGTATGGACTATTAGCCTCATAATTTACGGACAATCCTAGCTAGCAAAGTACTATTTCTTTAAACTGGGGGACAACCTTAGCTCACAAAGTATGGACAATTAGCCTCATAATTTACGGACAATCCTAGCTAGCTAAGTACTATTTCTTTAAACTGGGAGACAATCTTAGCTCACAAAGTATGGACAATTAGCCTCATAATTTACGGACAATCCTAGCTAGCAAAGTACTATTTCATATTTCTTTAAACTTGGAGACAATCTTAGCTCACAAAGTATGGACAATTAGCCTCATAATTTACGGACAATACTAGCTTGCAAAGTACTATTTCAGTATTTCTTTAAACTGGGAGACAATATTAGCTCACAAAGTATGGACAATTAGCCTAATAATTTATGGACAATCTTAGCTAACCAAGTACTATTGCCTAATTGGCAGATAATGTATTGACTTTATCTATTCATTTACCTAAATATATCATGGCTATCAGTAAAAATACACAACTTACAGTAAAAATACACAAATTACAGCATTTTAATCAAATACCATAATGAAAAGGTAGTGAAAAAATAAGACAGAGCTCTCAGCAACAGATTCATAAAAACCTAAAACATTTCCTTTTTCTTCACCTCAAAAGCTTCAGTCCATTAATAGTTGTTTCTAGAATCCTTTATACATTTCCTCAAACCTGTCACATGTCTATCACTCAATTCTTGGATAAAAAACTTCAAATCTCATTGTTTTAAATGCATTGGCTCTTTCCCTGGTACTTTTATCTGTAGAAACACTTCGTATAGGGACATTTAACAAAAAGATTGCTCTTTACAACTGTTCACTCACCTTTAGATAAGAATAAACTTTTCAACATGGAAATCAGATAAGATACAAAATGCACGACAAGCATAGAATTCCGGGAACGAAAAAAAAGTTAAACAACAAAATCCATGTATATATATTTCCAAAACATCCATGTCAAAATCTGAGCAAAAAGAGCAAGTTTCCGAGTAGTCATAAGGAGAATGAAATAATATAAATCCAATTGGAATATCCTCCATCTTGAGTTGAAGTTTCTGTAGCTCTTTATTTTGTCCAGCATTATTACTTCCTGTGATGTCATACAAATATTCTGATTTCAACCCTTGGTTCATGGACCTTTAAATACTTAACATTTATCTTTTTTGTACTCTTCATGAAGTGAAGTAAAATCTGCTTCTGACATGATAATATTTTGCTTTGTTATTCTATCATTCAAACCATGAAATGCCATTTTCATATAAATTATATACACATACCAACAAGTTGAAATTTATAATTTGGAGAATTTTGAGCTAAAGTGACGTCATCATAATCACAAAAATAAATGAAAACATTAAAATTTAACCATGAGAAAAATTCACTGCATTATCTGCCTCTAAATATGTCAAATGTACATGTAAATACAGAAAACATTATTTTGTACTATAAATTGTAGCTTTGTGCGATTTGTAAACTATGTAGCTAGGGTAAAAACTAAAAAGCTATCCGGGTAAACTCCCGCGTTAACGTGACAAAATATTCAATACAAAATTTCACATCATATTATTGAAGAAGGATGAATGAAATAATTCAATTCTGATTCGGGACAAATGAATTCCTAAATGATAAGAAACCATAGACATATATAAGAGAAACATAGTCAATAACCTACCTCACTCACTGTCCTATATTCAGCAGCTGGCAAGATGGCTTCCCTTCTCTGCTTTGTCATCAACTTTCGGAACCCCTCGGTAATGTTTATAATAGACATTCAAAAAAGAGCGGGAAAACTGAGGATTGGGTAAAGAGAGATAACTCTTTCACTCTTGTCCATATAATGGACCAGTGCTGTGTCCAAGATTTACGAGTTTTTTTCCCATCATGAATATTACCTCACAAAGTGTAACTAGGCAAATTTTGGAGTCAGAATTAGGAGTTAAGCTCGTAATTCCACATTAACACCTTAGTTTGGACAGGGCAAATTTTTTAACTCGTAAAGTCTAAACACTAGCACGGACGGACAGCCGGACGGACAGACTGATCACTATAGGGCGCCCGCCAAGCGGGGCCCTAATTAATGAAAGATAAGAGACTTTATATTTAGCTTGCGTAATTTACTAATTAAGCTTTCTCAAGACACCTGAAGGTCAATGACCTTGAGACCTTGGCTGTGACCCATATCCTTAAAATAGATTTTTTGAACATTGGACATAAATCTTGAGCCATAAAAGATCGAGAACGTGTATTAAGTATGCACCCTTCCTTAATTAAGCTCTTTCAAATAACACCAAGGTCAATGACCTTGGGACCTTGACTGTGACCATATACGTAAAATAGAATTTTTGAAACTTCGACATAACTTTTGAGTCATAAAAGAAGGAGAATTCATATTTGGTATGCACCCTTCACTAATTAAACTCTTTCAAGTAACACCAAGGTCAATGACAATTTGACCTTTACTGTGACTCATATGCTAAAAATAGCCATTTTGATCCTCTGCCATAAATTTTGAACTATAAGAGATAGAGACGTCATACTTAGTATGCATACTCAACTAATTAAGTCCTTTCAAATGACAAGATCAGTGACTTTGTGACCTTGACTGTGACCCATATGCTATTAATAGCTTTTTCAAATTTTATAGCCACCTGGCGCATAGTGTTTCACAAACATATCTTGATTTTCATTCTGATGATCAACATTATTTTCTATCTGTTCAAAGAATAGCAGAAGTAGCTATTTCTTATTGACCCTGTGGCTTGCTATTGTTTGTTATATTCCTCAGCACAGTTTGTTAATTGTTAGATTGATAGATCATTATTTCTATTAAATACCAATTTATATCTAACTTACATATGAAAAACAATATTGCCGCAATATTGCGTAAATGATGCCGGAAGATGTTACCAGAAGATCAATATTTTGGTCATGATTTGCAGCAATATTGCCGCAACCCCTTTCTGGCAATATTGCTGCAACACTAATTTACATACGAAAAACGATATAGCCGCAATATTGCAGCAATGTATTGCCAGAATATTGCTGCAATATTGCGGCAATAAAGCCAGAAGATGTTGCCAGAAGGTCAATATTTTGGTAAGGGTTTATCAAGCTATATACCTTTATCGGGGTATTGTGCTGGACCAGATAATATTATTATTATTTATTAAAATGGTACAAAGGTTCAAAAAACAATTTCGAATACTAGTTCTTGACTGCAGGTTCATACAATTATAGACAAAAATTCCTTACTATCTAGAGCTTAAAATTGATGTACCGTTTTTCAAGTACGCAGAGAGAGAGAGAGAGAGAGAGAGAGAGAGAGAGAAGGAGAGAGAGAGATTAAAAATATTACACAGGTGTCAGAATTGCAAAAAATACGACAAGAAAAACGGAGTGATACTTAAATTTTGCTCCTTTATAATACGAACAGATGTTCGTAAGTGGTAGCATATCAGAACAGCTGATTTTAATCAGATTGAGTTAGGCCAACATTTTTTAATAAAATGGTTTACGGGAGCGCCGACTGCAATTTTAGCTAAAACCAAATAAAAATAAAAGTCCCTGCTGTTGATTTTATTTTTAAATTTCCCGCCGATCGTCAATGCAAGTGCACCAAAAAAATAAAATTATGTGCAAATAAGTCGGCAATTCTGATTGGCTGTTGTATTGAAAGCCTTTCTTATCATCCAATCAATTTACGTTTCTTATCAACTGTTTCGGAAGTGCATAAAACATGCCAACATGGACGCAGAAATGTCAAATTTTACAGAAGTTGAGAATACGTCCTTATACATGATGGTTCACGATCGTTTTTGCAAGTCAACCATAGCGAACGAGAAAATCAATAAGATTACATCCAATGATGAAGTTAAGTTGGAGTTATAACGAAATTAAGGATATGACTAGAGGATATGTTGACATGGGATTGACATGACTGTCACCAGGTCCAGTACAATCAGTACATTTAGCTACGTAGGTAGAATTACCTACGTAGCTTTATTTACCTACCTCAGGTAGCTTGATTTAGCTACCAAATGAATTTCTTTCTATAAAAAAGCATTTTTCTCAGGATGTGCAAAAACTATCATTTTGATGCAGTGATCATTTTCAACTTTGAACTGATCTGAAAACAATTCATGAAAATTTCCCTACTTTTTTCCAGCCATTTAATTATTTCCAAGTGCTTAATAACAACTGAAACATTGTTTTTACTAATACATATGATAAATTTTATATGCAATGAAAATTTCCCTCTTGAAGTAATGTCTTTTTCTGCGCAATTGCAATCAAACTTCTGAAAGTTTTGGGGCTATGTATGACAGTTAGAACAGTTACTCCTTGAATGAAATGACAAAGAAGTCCAGTTCTGGTTAACATGATAATAGGTCGGTAATTATTCAGCACAATGTGAAGTAATCATACTCAGTCATGCCTCACCGAACGGACAGATAACCAAACAATGGAATTACATGTTTTGCTCTAAACTGACCAAACACAGCGATGTTTAAACTATCTCTGCTTTGGAATGTTTTTTAAAGTCTCCCTAGTATAAATATCAATAGTCATTTAACTGCGATTTTTTGTCTCCTTTCCATAAAAAGAAAAGTTACATTGAAATAGCTAAATAAAGCTACCTGAGGTAGGTAAATAAAGCTACGTAGGTAATTCTACCTACGTAGCTAAATGTACTGATTGTACTGGACCTGGTCACTTTCGATGTGGGGTACCGTATACAGTACAGTAGTTCTCTTTCACAATTTTGATACCTTTGAAGAACGTGATACGTGAATGGAAATCGAAAATAGACGTTCGAATTTTGTGAAGAACAAAATGGGACGTATCTGCATGTATATCCAAAAAACGTTTTCAAATGTGTGTAACATTTTTTAAAAAATTCATACATGTGTATACAGACTGGAAATTCGTATTAAGTATTTTGGTGTGTGTTAAACAGTTATAGAATAGATATATGAAAGCTGCAAACGATACGTTTTTCAAATTTGCCTATACTTTCAACTTTATCAAGCTTTCAAAATTTTATTAATTGCATAAAATTTAAACATATGCTGTATTGTAAAATACAGATTAAAATTATGATGCTGGGTTTTATTCAGATTCTCTTTATAACAATATTTCCCATTTTTCATTTATTGGTTAATTTGAACATAGTGAAGTTCTCATTTTAAGCAAACTTTTTTCTTTGGTCATCTTGTTGTCATAATGAGTATTTTTGTAAGGAAATCCTTAGATTCCCCCATTTCTCCCAAGGGTAACTGGGTTTAGTAGTGTACTTTAATATTTGTGTTGTTGTTATCATATTTCAAGCTCCGCACCATATATATGGCAATTTTTATCGAATTATTAAAAATAAAAAAATCACACACTTTTTCCAATTTTATTTTTATTTTTTTAGTCGACTGCGTAGATTATGGAATTTTATTTTTATTTTTATTTATCCCCCCCGACCCAATTCTTTCAAAAAAATTCCCGTAAACCATTTAATAAAAAAATGTTGGCCTTATGGTAAAGAATGAAAGAAATCAGCATACTTACCGTATATACTAGTATAATTATAAGTCGGTCCGCCTATAAGTCGGTTGTATTTTTTGAAGTTATTTTACTAGTGGGATTTGCTATTGACCCGCTTATAAGTCGGTTCAATTTTTTGAAGTTATTTTATAGGATTTGCTATTGACCCGCTTATAAGTCGGTTCAAATTTTTGCCAAAATCTTGTGACAATTTCAAGTAAATCCATGTTTTAACCTAGTTTCAAATAATATTTTTCGAAATTACACTGATATTTAATTTTTGATTAATTTTTAAACAAAAAGTGACTCACTAAAAATAAAAATAAAACATTTAAAATATGTTAAAATCTTGTTTATATCTTTATATCATTTATAAATTAAGAATTTATAAATTATCATATATTATATCCAGACATTTTCTTTCATAATAGTCAGATATGCGAATAAAATATTACATTTCTGCCTCCAGAAAAATATATCTCGCCTATAAGTCGGACACAGAGTTTTAGACTCGCCTATAACTCCCACACAATACCGACTTATTAGACTAAATTTAATTTGCTATCCCAAAATACCGACTTATAGGCGAGTATATACGGTATGTTAAATGAATGTCTTTGAGATAATTGGTATGAACACTAAAGCTAATTGAAGAAATGTTTAATGCTACTAAAGCTGTGAAATGCCTTTAATTCTTTCGAAACGAATGATCGAGAAAAACGATACCAAACAAATGAGGGTGGAATTCTTAAGCTTAATCTGAGACAAACGGCAAAAGACCCTTTCAGATTTTACAGCATTGACAGGTTGTGATACGTCTTTATATGTTCAGAAATTCAGATGAAAACGAGCGCAAATGAAATCCAAAAATGTACCTAGAACTGTTAGGTTATTATGTTCCCCAAACGAAGTTTGGGAACATATTGTTTTTACTCTGTTTCTTATTATTATTATTATTTTTCTTCCTGGGAAAATTTTGTACTTGAGTGATCTTGTAAACTACACATCTGACTAAGGTAAAATGTTTTTAGGGGTAGTAGACATGTTATGTAGATTTGCCGAACAAAGGCTATTTTGCGCGCACGTGCTTGCAAGAGCGCACACGTGCAACACTTGAAATGACCGATTTAATTGATAAAGGCATAACTTTTCACATTTTTGATGAAATGCTTTGAAACTCATATTATAAGGATATATGTGTGGCATAGACAATATGACATGGTCAAAATAGCAAGATCTCACGCGCATGCACGTGCGCTTCGCTGTGATTGGCTGAAACTAAAGTCTCTATATCTTTCTTGTTTTTTGACGAAATCCTTTGAAATTTTGAACATAGCCATGAATTAAGATTTCCTACAACAGGATATATAGCAATTATCATGAAAACACGTGCATGCACGTGCGCTGCAATCTGATTGGCTGAAACTTTAAATAGCTATAACTCCCTTGGTTTTCAAACAAACAGGATGGGATTTGGCACATAGATAGATGTAATGAACTTCTACTAGAAGGTATGGTCACCATGCATATGCATACATGTGCGTGTACGTGCACTGCAATGTGATTGGCTGAAATTTTAAACAGGTATAACTCCCTTGGTTTTCAACCAAACGGGATGGGATTTGGAACATAGATATATAAAATGGACTTCTACAAGAAGGTATCGTCACCATGCTCATATATGCACGTGCGTGCACGTGAAATGGGTAAAATCATAAATACACTTGAATGAGCTTTTTTTATATATATACTTTTGGATTTAATATTTAAAATTTAGCATATTAAAATATATAGATTGTGTAGACAATATGATATGTCATTACGCAAATGCATTCACATGCGCAAGTGTGCAATGATAAAATTTGAATGAACATGGTACGCTTCTGGGTAAACGTTGTTAAAGTCTCAAATGCACAGAGTTTGTCTTATTTAATTACGCTTACAGGGAATATGACTATAAAAGGGAGTTGGGGAACGTTCTACAAGAAGGTATGGTCACAATTAGCACTAGTTTAAGTAGCTTGCCTTTACATTTATGAACTTACCAAAAATACACCCATTGGGATATAGCAAATACATGTATAATAACAAAACATGTACATGTATTAGTTTTTTGTGTTCAAGAACTATTAATTATTGATGTACGGAAGACCGTTGGTGCCATGTATGAAAAATATTTTATCTGTGCACACCACTTACTATATGGTGGTCGCCACATATATATTTCTGGGTAAACATATTTTATAATTTCCAAATTGATGACATTTGTGTCTTCAATCAAAGGAAAAAATATAATCATTACATACATTTCTCAAAGAAATAATAAAATGTTCTTCACTAGTTAGTATTGGAATTAACCGTCAAAAGTTATGGCCAAGCTTAAAGTTTATTTTACTAAGTGGGTCAAACTCTTAGGTCGAGGTTGAAAATATTTATACCAACTGAAAGATCTTGTCACAATGAATATATATATATACACATGTGAAGTATGAAAGCCCTAGCACCAACTGTTCTAAAGCCAAGGTTAATTTTTTTTTTGGTTTAAGTGGCCGAGTAAAATTCCAAGGTCAAGAGGTCAAATTTGGTGGTACCCAAAGAAAGAATATACTTGTCACAACAGTGGCGGATCCAGAAGTTCATGTGGGGGGGTTTTGAGTCCCAAAGGGCCGAAGGGGGAGGGCATGGGAGGGGGTGTCCCCCTCCCATAGGCGGGGGTTCGTTTTGTTTTAAATGTTCTAATTGGTGCATTTTCCAGCACTTTGGGGGTACTTTTTGTAGCTTTTTTTAAAGACGGATCATCACAAATTTTTAATAAATGTTTTAAATTTGATTAAACTTTAACACAAGACTTTAGATTTTGCTTTCAAAAATTGTTTAATCTGACAATTTTAGAAATACAAGAAGTTGACTTCAAGTTGTCTACTTTTAATGCATCTACAATATTAATTAAGTCGTATGTCAAGCTGACTTCCAAGGTACAACTAATGTGCATATTTTAAAAGACTAAAAAACTTAATAATTGACTTCTTTTCAGAATCCTTGACTTGTGCTTTTCAACTTACTAGAATATATACTGTCAATATGATTTGGAATATAAACACACGTATACAATAAATGAAATTTCAAACTGAAGAAAAAAATTACAAACAAGAGGCCCATGGGCCACATCGCTCACCTGAGCACTAAGGGAAGAAAAAGTAGAAAATGGCTTTTTATTGTAAATTTAAATCCAAAAGAAGTCCCATAACCAATCATGGATTTGCTATTTTTTTGAAAATAATTTTTAAAGAATTTTCCTATATATATCGTTAAAAATTTTCGTCGGCCATTTTGGCCCCACCCTACCCATGGGGGTCATGATTTGAACAAATTTGAATCTAAACAACTTGAGCATGCTTCCATATAAATATGATGAATTTTGGCTTTGCCATTCTTGAGATGAAGATTTTTAAAGAATTTTCCTATATATTTCTATGTAAAACTTTGGTCGGCCATTTTGGCCCCGTCCTACCCCCGGGGGTCATGATTTGAACAAACTTGAATCTACACTACCTGAGGATGCTTCCATATAAATATGATGAACTATGGCTTTGTCATTCTTGAGAAGAAGATTTTTAAAGAATTTTCCTATATATTTCTATGTAAAACTTTGGTTGGCCATTATGGCCCCGTCCTACCTCCGGGGGTCATGATTTGAACAAACTTGAATCTACACTACCTGAGCATGCTTCTATATAAATATGATGAACTATGGCTTTGTCATTCTTGAGAAGAATATTTTTAAAGAATTTTCCTATATATTTCTATGTAAAACTTTGGTCGGCCATTTTGGCCTCGCCCTACCCCTGGGGGCTATGATTTGAACAAACTTGAATCTACACTACCTGAGCATGCTTCCATATAAATATGATGAATTATGGCTTTGTCATTCTTGAGAAGAAGATTTTTAAAGAATTTTCCTATATATTTCTATGTAAAACTTTGGTTGGCCATTTTGGTCCCGCCCTACCCCCGGGGGTCATGATTTGAACAAACTTGAATCTAAACAACTTGACCATGCTTCCATATAAATATGATGAATTATGGCTTTGCCATTCTTGAGATGAAGATTTTTTAAGAATTTTCCTATATATTTCTATGTAAAACTTTGGTCGGCCATTTTGGCCCTGCCCTACCCCCGGGGGTCATGAATTGAACAAAGTTGTATCTACACTACCTGAGCATGCTTCCATGAAAATATGATGAATTATGGCTTTGCCATTCTTGAGAAGAAGATTTTTAAAGAATTTTCCTATATATTTCTATGTTAAACTTTGGTCGGCCATTTTGGCCCTGCCCTACCCCCGGGGGTCATGATTTGAACAAACTTGAATCTACACTACCTGAGCATGCTTCTATATAAATATGATGAATTATGGCTTTGTCATTCTTGAGAAGAAGATTTTTAAAGAATTTTCCTATATATTTCTATGTAAAACTTTGGTCGGCCATTTTGGCCTCGCCCTACCCCTGGGGGCTATGATTTGAACAAACTTGAATCTACACTACCTGAGCATGCTTCCATATAAATATGATGAATTATGGCTTTGTCATTCTTGAGAAGAAGATTTTTAAAGAATTTTCCTATATATTTCTATGTAAAACTTTGGTTGGCCATTTTGGTCCCGCCCTACCCCCGGGGGTCATGATTTGAACAAACTTGAATCTACACTACCTGAGCATGCTTCTAAATAAATATGATGAACTATAGCTATGTCATTCTTGAGAAGAAGATTTTTAAAGAATTTTCCTATATATTTCTATGTAAAACTTTGGTCGGCCATTTTGGCCCCCCCCCTACCCCCGGGGGTCATTATTTGAACAAACTTGAATCTACACTACCTGAGGATGTTTCCCCATAAGTTTCATCTTTCCTGGCACAGTGGTTCTTCAACAGAGAAGAAGATTTTTAAAATATGCCATCAAATTTTCATTAATTCCCAATTATCTCCCCTTGAATGAGGGCTTGGCCCTTCATTTGAACAAACTTGAATCCCTTTCACCCAAGGATACTTTGTGGCAAGTTTGGTTGAAATTGGCCCAGTGGTTCTTGAGAAGAAGTCGAAAATGTGAAAAGTTTACAGACAGACAGACAGACAGACGGACAGATGGACGCCGGACAAAATGTGATCAGAAAAGCTCACTTGAGCTTTCAGCTCAGGTGAGCTAAAAACTAGAGAATCTGTCAAAACTAGAGGGGTTTGCTAAGCCAACCTGGTTTTGTTAAAAAAAATTTATTAATTTAATTTTTTTAACAGTTAAAAAAACTCCTCTGAATGATAGTGTATTCATAGTTTAAAAACATGCATTTTATCAGCAAAAGAATATTACATTGTATTGTGATCTTTTGACTTCACTAGGTGCATGGACTACCCAATCTCTGAGGCACTCTCTCTGTTGATTACCTGTGTATTGTTAATCCCTGTTGAGATTCTGCTAGGCTAGATTTTTGGCCAAATATCTAGCCTAGCAGAATCTCAACAGGGATTAGTGTATTGTGTGCATTCATGCGGAAAGTGATTTCCTGTTACGCAGTTGATGTATATTTCACAGTTGTACAAACAAAGGGTTCATGTTTATTAGAGTCTTACCAATGCAAAAAAATAATAAAATAACACTTGTAAAAAAAAAAAATCAGTGAGTCGGGGGTTTTCCCGAACCCCCCCCCCCCGAATCCCCCTGGATCCGCCATTGTCACAAGGAATACAAAACATGTGAAATATGAAAACTATAGCCCACCCAGTCAATAGTTGTGGACAAGGCAAACAAGACAAAAGATAAACAGACATGTAAACGGACAGACAGACATACAGGGCAAAATCATATATTCCCGTATCTTCGATTATGGGGAAATAAAAACAATAAACTGTCCAAACTAATCTTTTTTTGACTCCCTCCTCCCGGGTAGGGGAAGCTTTTCTTCACACATCCATCTCCTGGCCACCAACCCCCTCCCCCCGTGGATATGCATAATAATCATTACATTTAAATCTGAAATATGTTTACTAATTTAATATTTAAACTAAACATTGATAAATGTAGGGTAAAGGCATGCATTGGATCATTGTGACATGACCATGCTAGCCTCATTGTAACAGCGAAACAGGAATATATTCGAGCATTTCTATTTTCTTACCCAAATCTCCTCGTCCGGTGCTGTGCAAATATGTCGTCGCAAACCATCCTCAAAGAAATCAAGGAATACGTAGGGAAATGAAAAAGAAATCTCTGTCAACTCTGAATATCGTGCTTCTATATCGCCAAGTGTAATCTGGAATGGATGAGTACCAGTTCACGTGGTCAAAATCTCGAGCTGGCTGTGGTCACTGGGGCGTGAAAGTGTGAATAGCAAGGGAGACTGGAGAAAGGGTGGTGGAAGCTTGAATTTCTCATTTTAGGGGAGTGGGGAAAACACATTTAAATAAAGCTCTGATTTTTTCCCGTAGATCTAAGCACATTTAATTTGACAACATTCTGTATATATTGGTACATGTATGTAGACCATGCGCGGATCTTAAGGGTAGGCCGGTGGGTTGATAAGAGCGGGACCTATATAAAAAAGTATATAGGTCCCTGATACGAGGGGAGGGTGTTTTACCCGCCCCTGAATTTTTTAGTTATTTTAATAATTATGCTAAAGTATTTTTAGGTAAGGCAACATTAGACCCCTAGAAAACACGAACCGCTCCTCCAAAAGATAGATACGATAATTATGTGAAATGAAAATTCACTGCATGGTATAGCATGACACGTATAGAGCTCATAGTCGTAGTCACTGGTTGGGCAGCGGTGGCGCCAGCCCCCCCCCCAACTTTCAATCGGGGGGGGGGGGGGGGCAAGGGTATGTCTGCCCCCCCCCCATTTTTTAACGAAGAACAAAATCTCAGTTATTTTGAAATATTAATATTTAACCTCATTTTATGGCATTTTTTTTATGTTCAACAAATGAGTAAGCATGAATCTCTTGAGGAGTTGTATAATATATTTATTATTAATGTAATATAGTAATTAAATCGCCAAGACCTGCCCCCCCCCCACTTTTTCCCCCAACATTACCTTTACTATAGGAAATGTTCATTAAAGGGATAGTTGCACCTCCCCCCCCCCACTTTTTGACCATAGTATAGTGATATTGAAGAATTGTGGGAAAAAATTGGAATTGAAAATAACGTGCCTTTGAAAAAGTTGTCCCCCCCCCCCCCCGAAATAGGATTTTCGAGTTTGGGGAACTTTCAATCTTGCTTTTTTTGTTTTTTTGGTTTTTTTTTGTTTGTCAAAGATTTTCTGAAGTTGAGCCCCCCCTCCCCACTTTTAAGTTTGTGACTACGCCTCTGGAGCTTTAATTTCAAAGTCAAAGCCTACATATTGTACAAAATGTACATGTATTATTACCATCGGGAGCCATACCCCCACACCACTCCTGCCCCTCCCACCCCCGGAAATATGTTTTTTCATGTTTGGAAAATGACTTTACCTTTTTTTTTTGCTTGTCAAGAAATTTCTGGGTTGGATTTTTTTTAACTGCATAGGGTGGACCCCCACTACCACCCCCCCCCCCCCCCACCCACTTGGAAAAAAAAATTCTGGATCCGCGCTTGGTAGACAAGCATGAATTACAAGTAAAATTTGGTCCTTTACCATATGAAATGAAAAGTTTTATAGACTGAAGTCAATTTCATTTTATTTGGAATATCAAAAGTTCGATCAGGGCTTGCCTGGGGTCCAGTCTTGACCAGCTGTTGATCTTTTGTAAAATTTTGTAAAGAACTATATGCGGTATATTGCATATGTTTGCCCCCAAAAAAGTCAAATTTTGAAAACTTCCTGAAATGTGCTGAATTCAATAAATTGTACGAGAAATATAAGTTAACAGAAAATATTATAGTTCCAGAGCAGTGTATTCACAATTTCTGTTTTTATGACGTCACAAACTAGTCCGATTTTATATCCTTTTTCAGAAAGAGGACAAAATGGACAAAATTTCAACAATTTAAGCTTTAAAATTTATAGAGCGCATGTGTGTTCAGGAACAATATTGACATATTTCATTGATATTATCATTCTACACATTATATCAAAATATTTATCCTGAACACACATGCGCTCGGTGACTTTTATTTAAAATATCGACGAAATATGTACATTTTTCTGCAAAATTCATAAAAAACTGAAATTTACGTCATATTTGTGACGTCATTACGTACATATGATGCCATTACTTATGAAATTATTCAGTGCTTTGAAGTCAGCATATACTCCCCTGTTTAAGGACTTAATTAAATATTACTCCATC
Source organism: Saccostrea cuccullata (assembly GCF_032062105.1). NCBI lineage: Eukaryota > Metazoa > Mollusca > Bivalvia > Ostreida > Ostreidae > Saccostrea > Saccostrea cuccullata. The sequence goes on along the minus strand of NW_026917978.1, from coordinate 91,473 downwards.
AAAGTTTGATTTGGGGGCAAATGTTGGTTAATACCGCATATAGTTCTTTATCCATAAAATTATTTAGTTTGTACGAAAGCCCATTGAGCTCATTTTCGTAGGATAAAAAAATTAAATTTTTGCGTTATAACGCGAAACTTTCGCGAATAAACGCGTAACTTTCGCGTTATAACGCGAAAATTTCGCGAATAAACGCGTAACTTTCGCGTTATTACGCGAAACTTTCGCGTTTATTCGCGAAAATTTTATTTTTTTATCCTACGAAAATGAGCTCAATGGGCTTTCGTATTACTAAAAGTAGTTGACACTGAGAAAAAATTGATCTACACCCCCCACCCCCCCCCCCCCCCCCGAAATAGGATTTCCGACTTTTGGCAACTTTTTCCTTTTTTTTGTCAACTTTTTCAGGGTAAGTAAAAAACATTTTTCTCTGGCTGCCCCCACTTTCAAAAACGATGATACGCCACTGTAACAAAACGAATACCAGTTCTTGGCATGAGAAGTTCTTTTAATGACGATTTCTAATCCAGAAAATCCAACTGAAGTTAAAATAATTACTTGTACATGAATCTACGATTTCCTGAATGGGTTTTGGGGTAGGAAATCCGTATAAACACATTAAAATCCTGTACACTGAAAGTTTTTCAGAATTTAAAAAGCACACGCACATACACACTAAAAAGTCGTCTTCATCTGTTCATTTGAAAATTCTAATGTGTCGGCAATGTGGGGACGCTTACTAAATTAATATCCATCTTGTCACTAAGCATTATGCAAGTAAAATGAAAAAAATTATTGTCAGTTTGGGTGGAATTAAAACTAAGGGTCATGTGACCGATGATTGACATGATACAAAATTAAGATAAAACATCTTTTGTAAATGATAATTTTAAATTTGTTCTTGTACTATACGTGTATCTGAACACCTGCAGGCATGCTAACGAAGCTATCTTAGGACTAAGACATATCTTAAGACGGTCTTACGACATACCTTAGTCTTAAGTGAGGCCATTGAAGCTATCCTATCTTAGGAGACCTCCCAATCTTAGTCCTAACTTTAAGATGACTGCGGACATGTCTTAAGTCATATCTTAGGTGATTTTAAGAAGCGCTGGTGTCACGAAAAAAAACTAAGAATGATTTTTTTTTTTGAGTACGTTAATCGAATATTTGTTGTAAATTAATGATTTCCTTAATGAACTCAATCAATTTATGAGCATTGTACCGTGTGAATGTATGCATAAGCCTGTGAAAATGGAGAGAACAGTTAATAAACAAGAGGCCCATGGGCCTTATAGGTCACCTGAGCATTATTCAACAACTTTCCAGTGATTGAATTTGATCCATGTTTTAAGCCAGATGCTATAGAATTTACCATTTGGTCATCAAATTCCCAATTTTGGTAAAAGCACTCTTGTTCATCATAGCTATGTACTTAGTTAGTTTATTTAATACGCAGGAGCAAAGAAGAAGATTTTCAAAGAAATAATGCATTTTCACTATAGACCTATTTAGCCCCTCCCTAGCACAAGTACCCCTGACCCCAGGGCCATGAATTTCCCAATTTTGGTAGAGGACTCAATGCTGATTACAATCATGCAAACAGTTTGACTGCTTGATGTCCAGGAGTAAAGAAGAAGATTTTTAAAGATTGCATTAATTTTAGTGGTTTTGGCCCAACCCCCAGGGCCCCAGGGGGGGGGGGGGCAGGGATCATGAAATTCACAATTTTTGTTCATCTTCACCCATAGATGCTTTTTGCAAAATTTGGTTGAAATTGGTTCAGTCGTTGCAGAGAAGAAGCTGAAAATGTTCAAATGTTAACACACGACGCACGACGAACGACGCACACCGCACGACGACGGACGAAAACAGATGGCAATAGGTCACCTGAGTTTACTCAGGTGACCTCAAAATGCACTCATTACAGGCACGTAGCAACAGTGGGGGTGGGGGAGGGGCCCACTTTTTTTCCCATTACTTTTTTTGTTTGAAATGTTCATTGAAAGGCTGGTTGCCCACCCCCTATATACTATATGCAATTGATATCAGGTAAATGTAGTATTGAATTCTAAGAAATTAGTACTAAAAGAAGTTGACAATGAAAATAGTTGGCCTCTCCCCCTTTCCACGAAATAGGATTCTCGATGTTGGGCAATTCCCCCCTCCCCCCTTTTTTATTACTTGTCAATTTTTTCAGGTAAGTCAAAAAATTTATTGCCCCCCCTCTTTCAAAAACGATGCTACGTGCCTGCACTAATTGACATGTATGCATTTAAACATTGATTCATTATCACCTGAGAGAGAGAGAGGGGGGGGGGTGTCATGAAGATAAACTATTCTTATGATCATACTTCATCTCTTATCTTGCATAAAAACAGGCAAAGTCCGCGAAATTGTTATTAATATCTTTAATACAAGTAACATTTCATGTTAGAATATTTAAGAAATATCTTAAAAGTCTCCTAAGTCTACCCTAACTAGGACATTCCTAAGAGAGCTTCTATGTCTATCTTAAGAAGTGTCTTAGGACCATCCTAAACTTTGTTAACCCTTTAACTACCAGAGATTTTGTGTATTTTGCTGCATATTGATTAAAAATTTTCGAATAGAAATTTCGGCATTTTCTAGTCACTTTTACATAAAGCAACCCATATATTTTCTGAAAGGTAAAATCCTAAAGTATTTGATTTCGTAGAGTAAAATGACATTGCTGTTGCCATGGCAACGAATAAGACCCATAATTGCCAAATATGTGTTTTTCTTCTTTTTACTTCCCAGAAATACACACAAATTTACAAATAACACTTCCATAACAGAGATTTAGTGATACTATAGAAACAAAGCATATTTTGAACTTTTTTAAGTTATACTTGTTAATTTTATTTTAAAGCGGGGGGTGGGGGTGGGGGGGGCAAAATGTCCGTCATCCGTAAGCATCTTTTAACCCCCAGAGATTGTTCAAACTGAGAGAAAAAAATTCAGATGAAAATTAGGAAGCTTTTTACTCACTGTTATATATACTCTAAAAGGTAAAATGCTGAAGAATTTTATTTGGTATAATAAAATGGCGTAACGGTTGCCATGGCAACTGAATGCATCCCAAAACTGCAAAAATGTGACTTTTCAAGTTTTCTTTGGAGATTCACAAATATAAATTGAATAACATTCCTTTTTTTGCAGAGTAAAGTCTGATAATATTCATACAAAGCATTCAAATAGTCAGTTTTCAATTGAATTTTAGATTTTGTGGTCAAAAACCAGATGAGGTAACACGGTAACAAAGTGACCGCCCCCTGCTCTTCACTCTAACTAGCTATCCTTTTTCTGTGATAGTAAAAGCTATCTTAAAAACTGCAACTCCTCAGAGGGTTTTTGTTAGATTTCAATAAAAGTTCGTACACTGGTAGACGTCACTAGGCCCTAGTAGGGAACATAATTGTGTCTATTGCAATTGGTTCTAATGGAGGGTGTTGCCATGGTTACCTAACGTTTTCCTTACATTTTTTATTGAGCTAGTTATGCCAATATCTGACTTCAAAAAATCTCAAAAAGGTTAACTTTGAGAATACTGTTTCAAAGTGTCACTTTAAAAAAAAGAATTTTAAAAATATGTAAATCTAGAATGTTAAAATTAAATTTGATATCAACCGTACATTGTTTATTTATTATTACTGTTGAAAATATACAAACAACAATCATGACTGATAGAATGCAAAGTTAGGCTTTTTTTGCAAGCAAATTGTGATTAGCATGGAAGGCCTGAAAACAAGCTCCTCTACAAAGATGTACATTACAAATGCTACAACCAAAAAATGTGTCGCATCTTCGACCGTTCTGTGTGCACTGTTTACATTTTCCACATGGTCTCGTCAGCTTTGTGCTTATATGTCTGTCGACACTGGCAACACTAATACAAGGAAACCCCCGTCTAGTCGAAGGCGCTCGCTTCCTGCTAGAAAAGTTCTGGCAATGGCCAGATTGCTGACGATCATCGAGAAATGCTTCGTTGGCTTTTTGGTATCTGGGGTCTCTAACCAAAGCAGGAAGGTATTAATTAGCGAAATTTCAAAAATAAAATTCACCAGATACTTCCAAATTTCTTGGACGGACGGCCTACAAGGCACTTTGACCTTTACTGCTTGGTTCTATCTACCCCATAGTCGTTTGCCTGATAGAGTTCCACAGCAGGAGGCCGCTGAATAACAATTACACCTCCGCCCCGAACCTTTCTCTGAGCTGGGCCATCTCCAAGAGGATCAGAAGTTGTAGATACTATGTGAACCTAATAAAGAAATCAAAGTACTCAGAAGTACTGAAAGCCGGGCTCATTTACAGGGTAATGAACAAAGACCGCAATGACAGTTTAAAAACAAGCTGATTCAGACATTGAAAAGATGATTATATATCTATATATTTCATATATAGCATTCAAAAGCTTTAAAATTAATTAAAATGTGTCTAGAATTTAACAGCGTAAAATGTTTGTCACATGTATCATTTCGGGGTTTTACATACCAACAGAAGTAAATAAACGCTGATGCAGCAAGATTATTTAAGGTCAAACAATTATGCACAGATGGGTCCTCAGAGGGGAGTTTTGCATCAAAGCGTACATCAAGTCATTAATGGTGTTCCCCGCATTTGTATAAGCCTGATAGTACACCCTTTATTAATAGAATATGACGCAGACAGGGATACCTGCATGATGAAGACCTTTCGCATGTTTTAACCAAATGATTAATCATCGAAAACGATATAAAGTATTTTATAATAATAATCATTTTTGACAATTTCAGATAACTATGAAAATAATTCAGTGTTTGTATTGCCTCAAAGGTGATTGCGCAGACGTACTATAGTCTAACTCGTAAATTTAATTTGGCGGTGAAGAAGCAGCATTTTCTGTTGCTCACCGTCGCAATAGCCGGGCCTTTCTCTACGAGAAATGAGCCCGGCTAAAAATACCATAACATAAACAAGTTTAAATCCTTACATTATTTGTCTATCTTTCAAAAAAAGTCACCAAAATAGAATTGCATTGAACAATCATAGTGTTAGCATATATATTTTGTACAATTTAAAAATATTACCGGTAATCATATACATACAGGTTTAGCATCATTCCAGACTGTGGCAACAAGATTATTGTGCTGCATCTGCTCAGCATCGCCCCTCTGAGTCTCAGGAAGGTGTGGATTCCTGAGCTGTAATGGAAAGCCTTTCCTGTTTGACATAATTGTGCCACATGCATCCATATATCACATAATTTAGATTCCAAAGTTTGGAGTAGTGGAATGGAAGTAAAGTATCTACAATTGAAAAAAGACAATAATTAGACTATATTCATGATAGTTATTTCAGATTGCTTAGTCTAAATTAATTAACAAGAGGCACGGGGGCCACATCGCTCACCTGATCATAATATTACTAGTATGACAAGACCAACGACGACGACACACAGTAGACAAATTTTAATCCTAAAAGCGCTCACTTGTGCCTTTCGCTAAATGCGCTAATAATATTAATATAAGCGTATATCTTGCCATATCTGATGCTCGAAAAGCTTCTTCCCTTAGGATTCAAGCTGAGAATGACTATGTCTTAGCCTTTTCAAGTTCATCTTTGATTCATTCTAATTATTTTACTGGTAAGAACATTCAGATCTCTCTCTCTCTCTCTCTCTCTCTCTCTACCTGAATACCTGTCAAAAAAAACATGATGACCTTTCCACTTCAGAGGCTTGCATAAATGTTTAACAACCCGTTCCCCTAGTGATGGACCACACATAGAATCGTGTTTACCAAGGTACACTCGGTTGTCATTCGTGTACCCGCTTGGTTCACATCTCGTCCATATCTAAAAAAAACATTTCAATGTCATTACGTGTAAAGTGCTGTTCTTGTTATATATTTATGTGCAGTACATGTTCTTGTAAAATACAGTTGAGAAGAAAATAAGTAAATAATCATGCATGGACTTCTTACATACATGTACATAGTCTAATGTTTCATATACATTTATGTGCAGTACAAGTTGTTACAGAATTTCGATGGCAAACGTTTACATAAAATTGTTACTTTATGACTTTCTAATCTAATAGTCGCCCGTGTGGCGCAATGCATGCATGTGGTAAAAGCGTCTTCAAGTGTATTTAATATTCATTTTATGTTCCGTGGAATTGTCAAATTAATTTAGATCATAATTTTATGCATAAAATTTATTACAAAGTGAAAAATAAAAAAAAATGATATGGATAGCTAAATATTACCCCATATATATTCACTGAAAAGCATCAATGGGAATCATCTTTAATATTATTTTGGAAAACATGAGTTTTGAAAAATGCTGTATAAGTATACCTTAAGACCACGTTTTATCTGTTTTCCTGGGGTGTACTGCTGGGCATAATGGTGTCCTTTCTACCTTAAAAACATGTGAAATGAGTAATTTAAAATGAAGATGATTTCAAGGTAGCTTATAAGCTAAGTAAAGAGTGCATGAAGAATAAGAGAAGGATTATAAAATGTAATGGCCTATAAATACCTTATCATGCCCTCATCGATGCTTTTGCACTTCCCTGGTTTGTAAACCTTCTTGAAATTTTCTCTCGTCATGTTGATAAGTGGCCTGATTTTATGAAGTCTAAAATATTAGAAACATGCTACGAGTTATTAAAAATTTATTCATAGAATTAGAGAAAAATATGAATGTCTTTTTCTTGAAAATTAAAACTGGGGGGGGGGGGATATGTAAAATTAATTTCATATTTTTTTCAAAGTGTCTGAAACTTTTTTATGTGGAAGAGAGGGGAAAATTTCATACCTCTTAAGTTATATCTTAAGACTATTCCTAAGAACCTTTCCATAGCATGTCCGCTGCATTACAGTGGGCTTGTGTCACGTACCCAACTTAAGTACTAGTTTTACCATAATCGTTTTTAGATTGCGCTGCAGTCTGCACGTGCAGTGTGGTGAACACAGCATGTATATATCTGAAGGAATTAGGCCTATTTCATTTTTGTGTTAATTAATTAATTATATTTCATGAAGTTTATATAGAACGTTCTATCGTTAAAATGATATTGTCCTACGGACCCGGGTGAGGGCTTGTACCGAGACACAGTTAGATCATTCTAGATAACTAATGAAGTTGAAAGGACGTACGACAGTCCGGTAAGCACAAGTTTTGGCATAGATTTGGGTAAAATAGTCTATGATAAAGGTTAAAGTTTAAAGGATCAAATGTCATTGGATGCTACAATACGATTTTCAGGGAGGGGGATTTCCAGACCAGAAAGAAAAAAATAAGATTTATGGTGGGGTCTGTTTTATAGGGTGGAGGGCATCCAAAGTCATTTTATTTTTATTTGCTTCAGTATATATTATTGTCCTGCAAATACCTGTGAGGGGGGCTCCCTATCCAACCCCTGTCCCTGTAATGACAAATGATCATGTGACTCCTAAGTTGTAGGAAACTTTTTCCATTTGACTGTACATAATTTTGTTTCTTGTGTTATTATGTTATGTAAATTTAATGGTGTAAAGGTTATGAACCCCTGGAGGTCATCCCCACTCCCCTAATGGACTGGAAATGTTCACAATATTATTATCACCACCTTATCATTTTGTGGTGGTGTCTCCATATGTCAGAGTGAAAAATTCAGGGAGAGGGAACTAATGATATAAAAAACACAATATTGATTTACGTTAAGAAATATGCATGGGATTTTTTCCATCATAAATTCTGCTCAAGAACAGCAGAGGCATTATTTTCCCTCATTTTTGGGAAAGGGAGGGGACATTAAATCTCATTTTTTGTCAGTCTGTCCATCTTATTGACAGTATGTGCATTTGTCACAATGCATTTAACCTTAATAATGAAATAAGTAATTGGTCATAGATTTTGAAAAATAAGAGATGGGGCTTTCATATTTGACACATGCATATTATCACCAAACTTTCTAAATATACTATGAATTTTAACCCAAGTGAGATCTTGACCTTAAAGTTTTACCTACTTTCCAAAAAATAACATTTATCATGTTTATTTAAATTGATTATTTTGAAAGAGAAAATATAGGGCATTCAAATTATACATTGTATATTACACGTGAAAAGATTTGCTAAATATATCATGACTTTTGACTCTGCGACCTTGACCTAGAAGTTTAACCTACTTGTCATAAATATTATATTTCCTTATAACTTTTGATTGAAAGGAAATAGGACTTTAATATTTGACATGTACATTACCGGCAACAAAATATTTCTGAGTATGCTATGAATTTTCCCCTTTGACCTAATTTTCAAAAGTTGGCATATGATAGGGGTGCATATTTGACACACAATCTGCCATAAATTATGGCATCCCATTCACTAAAACACAGAAAGCAGAGGACCACAATTCTTTGAATGTGGTTATATAATCTTGATAGATGGAAACATTCTCATATAATGTAGATTCAAGTTTTTTTATGCCACGCATGGTTAGGAATACATGTATACATAGTTTTTATCATGTCCGTCCTCCAACCTTCCATCTGTCTTTTCATCGGGCTCAAAGAAACTATTCTAGAAATTTTTATGAAACTTCATATGCTGATTAATATTGAGGAGAACTCTGCAACTGCGTCAACATTTCTTGACCTTGACCATGTTGACCTTCTTTTGACCTTAACCTCACTTTTAGCTCAGTTTAAAAGATTCTATTCAAGATGGACTGATCAAACTTCATATGTTGATGCATACTGATGTAAACTATCCAACTGCATTAACATTTTTTTTTACCTTGACTTTTCCTTTGACCTTCAATTGACTTTCTATTAACATGTTTAAATTAGATTGTTTAGTTTGATTTAAAGAAACCATTCAAATTGTATATTGAAACTTCACATGATGATATACTGATGTAAGCTTTACAATGTTTCACTCTTTTTGTCCTTGACCTTTCCTGTGACCTTGACTTCACTTTTCAAAATAAATGTCTAGATCAATTTTGAATAAAAAATTCAAGATATATTTATCAAACTTCATATGCTGATACATACTGCTAGGAGCTATTAATGCATCAACTTGTTTTGACCTTGACATTTCCTTTGACCTTGACCTCACTTTTTTAAATTAGTGTTTATCTATGTTTTAAATAAATCATTAATTATATTTTTATCAAAATTCATTTGTTCAAAGTAAATTCATTGTGATGTCAGTTTTTCAACCGCAATAACATTTTGACCCCAACCTTTCCTTTCATCTCTCTTTTTTCTTAAAAAAAGTGTTAAGCTAAGTTTCATTAAATAATTCAAGGTATTTTTATCAAATCTAATATGCTGATAGGTATTAGTGAGCGCTATTCAACTGCATCAAAAACTTTCTCAGGTAGTGTAGATTCAAATTTATTCAAATCATGACCCTCTGGGTTTAAGGACGGCGCCACAATGGTTGACCAAAGTTTTACATAGAAGTAAATTATAGGAAAATTCTTTAGAAATCTTCTTCTCAAGAATAGCAAAGCCCTAATTGATCATATTTATATGGAAGCATCCTCATGTAGCCTAGATTCAAGTTTTTTCAAATAATGACCCCCGGGGGTAGGGTGGGGTCACAATGGCCGACCAAAGTTTTACATGGAAATATATTGGAAAATTCTTTAAAAAACTTCTTCTCAAGAATAGCAAAGCCAAAATTGATCATATTTATATGGAAGCATCCTCAAGTACATTTCTTGTGTAGATTCAAGTTTTTAAGCTCACCTGAGCCAAAGCCTCAAGTGAGCTTTTCTGATCACATTTTGTCCGGCGTCCGTCTGTCTGTCCGTCTAGCTGTCCGTCTGTCCGTCCAGCTGTCCGTCTGTCTGTAAACTTTTCACATTTTCGACTTCTTCTCCAGAACCACTGGGCCAATTTCAACCAAACTTGCCACAAAGCATTCTGGGTGAAGGGGATTCAAGTTTGTTCAAATGAAGGGCCACGCCCTCATTCAAGGGGAGATAATTGGCAATTAATGAAAATTTGGTGGCATGTTTTAAAAATCTTCTTCTCAAGAACCACTGTGCCAGGAAAGATGAAACTTATGGGGACATCATCTTCAGGTAGTGTAGATTCAAGTTTGTACATCATCTTCAGGTAGTGTAGATTCAAGTTTGTTCAAATCATGAGCCCCAGGGGTAGGGCGGGGCTAAAATGGCCGACCAAAGTTTTACATAAAAACATATAAGAAAATTCTTTAAAAATCTTCTCAAGAATGACCAAGCCATAATTCATCATATTTATATGGAAGCATCCTCAGGAAGTGTAGATTCAAGTTTGTTCAAATCATTACCCCCGGGGGTAGGGCGGGGCCAAAATGGCTGACCAAAGTTTTACAAGTTTGTTCAAATCATGACCCCCGGGGGGGGGGGGGGGGGGGGTTGGGCAGGGCCAAAATGGCCGACTAAAGTTTTACATAGAAATATATAGGAAAAATTCTTAAAAATTCTCTTCTCAAAGATAGAAAATCCATGATTGTTCATGGGACTACTTTTGGATTTTGCCTTTTTAATAATAAACCAATTTATACTTTTACTAGCCACAGTGCTCAGGTGAGCGATGTGGCCCATGGGCCTATTGTTTTCCAAGTAATTTTTCTTAATGTGTTTTAACCTTGGTATCATGAATCTTCAGATATCTCTTAGTTTTTTCTCTGTCTAAGTGAAGATATTAACAAGATTTGACTCTACTTGCATATCTTCCAAAGTACAGGAATTACATAGTTATTAGCAAGCTCAAGTTTGTCTGTGATTTATCATTTTTCATCACTACGTACTAAACCTTGTAGATTCTGAGCCCTTCTGGAGTTCCTCTGTATTTCACTGTACATGTGGCCAATGAAGCGGGTGTGAGTGTACCTGCCACCTGTCAGTTGGAGACCTTTGACATGACTATTCCTGGAAGGAGAATGTCAGAAGCCTTCAGATCGACCAGTAACCCCCGGGTGATGAAGGGACTGGTCACTGTGTATGAGGACTCCCCCATAACCCAGGTTTTGGTGGCTGTGGGGTACGGCAGGGACATCTGGGGAGAGCAGATTGTCAGGTGGAATCAAACCAGCATTGCAGCAAATACAGTCAATTATGATGTGGGTCAGTATTAGTATGGAAACATTACGGGCCCTGCAAGAATTTTGGGTGTACTATGTGTACTTGTAATTGAAGATTTTATGAGGGCATATTGCCCGAAATGAAATATTGATTATATGAAGAAAACTCATAAGATATAACATTGCAATGCCTTCAAATTTAGCTCAAAAATCAGCTGTTTAAAGTGACCACCCCTATGAAAGTTTTTTAGACTCGTCCATTTACAGGTGAATGACACACCTGAGTGACCACTAAACAATGCTTTCAATTTTGCAATTGTGATTTATAACAACACAATATTATTATTTCAATCCTTTAATAATTTCAATACTGGTATAACATTTTTTTTTCCAGGACATTTCTGTGCAGCTCTCTGACTAACAGGGTCTCTTCACTCTGAAATATATTAGAATTATAATTATATATCAATGTAACTCAGTAAAAGAAAAATGCATGAATTAAAGTCAAAATCTGATTATGGGTGGGTTGTGGAGGGATTGCAATGTTATATCTTATGAGTTTTCTTCATATAATCAATATTTCATTTCGGGCAATATGCCCTCATAAAATCTTCAATTATATTTCAGAAAACATCATAAGATATAACATTGCAGGTTCAAAGCTCCAACTAACCTAAAGTCAAAACTGCTTTGGAAAATCCATCTGATTTATCTAAGCATGTAGACCTACAATAAAATTTATAAAAGGTTCCTGCATGTGACCAGTCTGCCATTTCTAATACCTCATTTACAGATGTACCTTTTTTAAAGGCCTTATTGGTTGATGCACTACGAGCTGAATGAGGCTTAAATTTAGCAGTATCAATACCTGCCATGGCCATAACATCCCTTATCCAATTTGAAACTGTATTAGCTGTTAAACCTTTATGTGGCTTAATAACCAACCGTAATATTGGATCACCTGAATGCTCATTATGAGTCCTAAATGTTTTTGTTCTGTGTAAATACTCAAGTAAACATTCAACTACACACAGATTTTTGTGATCTGGAAAACGTGCATAAAACACTTCTTTTGAACGGCAATCTCTTTGCGTCTTTGACAACCCTGGCAAAAGAAATTCAACACCCGATGGTATAACTTGCATGAACCCCTTATCTAATCTTGCTATTTCTGAAACTCTTTTGGGGGCAGCAATAGCTAAAAGCATAGCCAACTTTTTTGACAAGAGTTTTAGAGAGAGTTCTTCATTACTTGGGAGAGAAATAAAATAATTTAAAACCTTATCTACATCCCATGTCTCTTTATATCTTGGTAAGGGGGGATTTCCTCTTAAAATACCTCTCATTAGAAGTTTTACCATGGAATGCTGACCAATGGGCAAATTATTGACATGAGGCATCACAGAGGAAAGAGCAGATCTGTGAACATTAATTGTTCTATATTGAAACCCCTCATAATACAAATAGCTTAAAAAATCTAATACAAAGCTTATAGGGGCTGAAAATGGATCAACCTCCCTTCTGACACACCAGCTAACCCACTTTTTCCAGGCTGAATTGTAAGAAGATGTTGTGCCCTTTCCCCATGAGTTACAGATGAGATCTTCAGTCTCTTGCGATAAGTGCATTGTTTGCATGGATCTCCTGAGACAACCCATCCGACTAACTGGAGTGAGTTGTTTCTCACTAGTGGGTGAGGTTCTCCCTTGTCTGACATTAGGAGATTGGGAATTATTGGGAGGAGAATGGGATCCTGAATGCACATCTTCAGAATCGTTGCATACCATGGTTGGGCTGACCATGCTGGGGTTACTAGGAGAATCGTTGCTTTTTCCCTCTGAATCTTGCTCAGACATTGAGAAATGAGACAAAACGGGGGAAAAGCATACCCCCTTATTCCCACCCAGGGATGCAACAGTGCATTGTGTGCCATTGCTTCTGGATCTGGCATCCAACTGATGAACTTGTCTAGTTTGGCATTGGTTCTGTCTGCAAACAGATCTACTTTGCAATCTATTGTTTTGTTCATTAGAATTTGAAATATGTATGGATCTAACCCCCAACTGCTTGAGTCCTTGTGATGTCTGGACTCCCAGTCTGCTATGACATTTTCCTTTCCCGGAATGAATTCTGCTCTCATTGAGATACTCTTTTTCAGACACCATCCCCAGAGATCTAATGCTAACTGATTGCACACCTTGGATACTGTTCCACCCATTTTGTTGATGTAAGTCATCGCTGTTTTGTTGTCTGTTTGAATAAGAACAACCATGTTTGTTTCTTGTTTCAGAAATGCCTTTACTGCATGCGTTATTGCTAAAATCTCTAGAACATTTATGTGATAATGAATCTCGCTTTGTAACCATGCACCCCCTATTCTGACATTTTTGCAAGTTGCCCCCCAACCTAGATTGCTTGCATCTGTCTGTATAACTACTGATGGCTGATTCATTACAATACTCTTCCCATTTGTGTCGTTTAAATGGTGAATCCACCAGAGTAGATCTCTCTGGGTTTCTAGAGTTAAGAAGACTTGAGCATTGTAATCTTGATATTGACTGAAAATTTGGTTCTTTGCCATTTGTAGATGGCGATAATGTAATGGGGCTGGGTATACTGCTTGAATGCTTGCTGTGAGATTTCCTATCACTTCTGACAATTTCCTTACTGAAACAGGATTTGAACTGAAAACCTCTTGACAAATTGTTCTTATCTTCTTTGTCTTCTCTAATGGTAAGGAGAGTGTCATTATACTGGAGTCTATCTTGAATCCCAGATATTCTAGAACTTGGGAAGGGACTAAATTTGATTTCCTGGAATTTATCAGAAACCCTAAACTTTCTAGCAAATTGACTGCTCTCTTGCCATCTATCAATGCCCCCTCCTTGGTCTGATTCATGATCAGAATATCGTCCAGGAAAATCACTTATCTCAACCCTAACCTTCGAAGGTAACTCATGGGAACTTTCATTAATTTGGTGAAAACCCAAGGGGCTACTGTTATCCCAAATGGAAGACAAAGGAATTGATACACTTTCCCTTCCCAAATAAATCTGAGATATTTTTGATCTTCTTTTACAATGGGAATTGTGAAATAAGCATCTTTCAGGTCTATTTTTATTAGCCAGTCCCCTTTTTGAATCATATCTCGTACTAGATTGAGTCCCTCCATTTTGAAATGTCTGTATATCATGTAACCATTTAATTCTTTCAGGTTTATTACAGGTCTTTGCCCCCCTCCCTTTTTCTCTACAAGAAATATGGGGCTTATGAACCCGTCCAATGTGTCTTCCACTTGTAAAATTGCTCTCTTTCCTAACATGTTGAGAATTTCTTGGTTTACCAATGCATTCTTTTCCTTGGAAAATCCCTCGAAATGAGGAAGATTCACTTGAACGGGGGGATTTTGAAAGAATTCTAGTTTTAAGCCTAGCACTGTTTCTAGAACCCAGCAATCTTTTGACAGATTTTCCCAGTTTTGATGGAAATATTTCAACCTCCCCCCCACAGGGATATTCTTGAGATTTTCTGTCAAAACAGAAAATTTTAATTCTGAAGTGATTGGCCTTACCTTCATTTCTACTGATTTTCTGTCTTTCTGGAAAGAGGAAACTTTGCTGAACCTCTGCCTCTCTGGCTCTGTTGTCCTCTGTAATTGTGGCCCCCAAACTGGTATCTGTTGTTTGAGGGCCCTGTCCGAAAAAACTGCTGGGGTCGACCTGCACCATTTCTGAAAGAGTTCCTTCTCTCGTTATTGTTATCATAGAAATAAGAGTTCTTATTGTCAGACTTGAATCGTTTTCTTTGTGGAAGAAGATCTGAAATCTCTCTATTATCTTTACTGTCTTTAGCTAAACAGCTTCCTAAATGTGTTTCCAAACAGTTTATCTTTTGATTTCCTTAATGCTTTCTTTCCAGAACTGTCCTCAATTAGGTCAACACACTCTGGTACAAGTTTGCCTAATAAAGTCTTGCGTCTGTCTGTGAGATACACATAATGAGCATTTCCAATCAACACTAATGCTCTCTGTACAATATTTATAACATCATTGGGGTCTATGCCTTTATTAGCTTTTCTGACCTTTTCAGCTTCATGCCAAAGTATGGCTAATGGACCAGTAGCATCAAGAATGCGATTTTGTGTATTTATTATAATTTTCTCTTTTTTGTTGGACATGGCCTGATTGAATCTTTTCCTAAAAAGTTTTTTAATGAATCTGTCAGTTTCTTTTGATCTTAATCTTTTTGTGTTTGGTGTTTTACAGTTCTTTGTTATTTCTTGTCGAGTAGCTTTGGTAATGCCATTGTTAGCATACTTCTCAATGTATTTCGTTATTTTCTTTGGTAATTTCTCACCCCTTCATCTTCAAAACCTGTGAAGGACTGAACATATCTGAATCTGAATCTGACTCGGAATCATTTGAACTACTGCTGTCATCTGAACTTGATTCTTCTGAATCGCTATCGCTCTCCTTCTCACGCTTTCTCTTTCTACTTTCACTTTTGGATGCATTAACTCGTTCGTTTCTCCATTCTCTTCCCGAACCCTCATCAGAGTGAGGTTCTTCATTAGTGCCCTGAATCGGCGTACCAGCATTATTAGTGCCCCGTATTGGCGTATTTCTTGTGCCCCGTATTGGCGTATCTTTTGTGCCCCACATTGGCGTGTTTTTTCTTTATTGCCCTGAATTGGCGTTTGCTCATAATCACTTTCTGCATCGTCGGAAATTTGCTCGTTTTCCAAAACACAAACCTGCAGTCTATCAGAAGACGGTGTTCTTCTCCCTAAGGCATCTGGGGAGAAAAGCTGACTTTGCGCCATTCTAAACGTCTGCAATGCCTATAAAAACATGCGAAACGTGGAGCGATAAACTTACGTCCACTCACTTATAGAGCTAAAATTGAAAGCATTGTTTAGTGGTCACTCAGGTGTGTCATTCACCTGTAAATGGACGAGTCTAAAAAACTTTCATAGGGGTGGTCACTTTAAACAGCTGATTTTTGAGCTAAATTTGAAGGCATTGCAATGTTATATCTTATGATGTTTTCTGAAATATAATTGTCTATTAGTATTCACTCATCTGTCCTTCAATCTTTTTATCCACAGTTTATTTTTCTATGTTATTTTTTTTACATGATAATTGTATGCTAGTCCAATTTTGAAGTTATGTTTAAGCAGGACTAGTAAGACACATTTGATAAACATTTCTAATTTTGCAATATTTTATGTATGCTCATTTAGTATAAACTTCTTTTAAAATGATACTTAACAGGTGATGACCCATTGAACGAGAAGGTAATGAGTGTTTTCTCCACTGGTAAATCTGGTCGTCTGACAGGTAGAGGGGTTTTATATAAACAGTATGATAAGATATCTACCCCAGGACAGTGTGCAGCATACTGCAATCACCTGCATGCAACAAAGTGTCTCAGCTTCAATTACGACTTTGGCAGTGGTCACTGTGAGCTGCTGGAAGCTATAGAAGGGCATGATTTCAAGTTATCAAAGGTAAAACAAAAAGATTAGCTCTAATTTTTTTGTTAATGTAAATCTAGTTTCATTTTTTATCATGTGTAAGTTAAAGAATTCATTGTAAAAGTTTATTAGATGCAATTAAGATTTTTTGTCTCATATAGGATGGACTTTACACACATTATGAAAAACTTGGAGTTGGATTAAACAGGCAGTTTGAATTCAACAACTTAAAGCTGCCACATAATAAGATTTTCTACTTCAATGTCAAAGTAAAAAATGCACTAGGATTTCAGAATATTTTGTCATCAAGATCAATCATCACTGATTTTACACCCCCAGATCCTACAATATGTAAGTACAAATATCTTCTTAAATATCCAGTGATACACTCTATTATAAGTTCTTTCTGAATGGGAGATAAGTTTTACAGGGTGTACAGATCGTTTTATCCATTCCTTTTTGTAACAGACCAGATAAACATGACGAGTGATGTACTAGAGGTGTCCCCTTGTCTGGACCTCATTCCTAATGACAGACAGGACTAAGGAGAGACACTGTGTCGGGGTAGATCTCTCCAGAAGGAACCACCGCATCGTCATAGATGGGGAGGGATCAGACACTGTATACAATGGACACGAGTTCAAGACCGACCTGAAGTACACCAGGGCCAACCGATACATCTCAGGTAAATCTGTCACAAAACTTAAAAACTTGGTAAATTGCATTTTAAGAACAGATTTATGCACGTCAAACAGTTTGCAAAGTAGTAGATCAGTATTGGTGAACAGTTTATTACGCATGGTGTAGAAGCTATCTTGAATGGTTACGCAGCATGAGGGACAGAAATTTAATTATGATTAAGACATAATCTTTAGGCTGCTTTTAATGGTTTGAAGTACTCAAAAAATTTATAATTTACATTTCTTTAAACTTTTTTTTTTACAGCTAACTGGGATGGTATCTATGACAATGAGACTGGATTGCTTGGTTACTCTGTGACAGCTGGAGAGAAAATTTGTGAAGAGAAAATCAAGGCCCAACACGATCCTCATGCTCATCTGTTTGATGAATCCCAGTGGACAAACAGTGTGATGATGACTCCATTGGAAGCTCCCTACACCATTCTACCAGGTCACTTTTTAGCTCACCTGAGCTGAAAGCTCAAGTGAGCTTTTCTGATCACCCGTTGTCCGTCGTCCGTCCGTCCGTCCGTCTGTCTGTCTAGCTGTCTGTCTGTCTGTCTGTCCGTCCGTCCGTCTGTAAACTTTTCACATTTTCAACTTCTTCTCAAGAACCACTGGGCCAATTTTAACCAAACTTGGTACAAAGCATCCTTGGGTGAAGGGGAATTTAAATTGTTAAAATCAAGGGCCAAGACCCCTTCCAAGGGGAGATAATCAAGAAAATACAAAAATAGGGTGGGGTCATTGAAAAATCTTCTTCTCAAGAACCACTGGGCCAGAAAAGCTGAAACTTATATGAAAGCATCCTGGGGTAGTGGAGATATTAAATTGTTAAAATCATGACCCCCGGGTTTAGGGCGGGGCCACAATAGGGAATCCAAGTTTTACATAGAAATATATAGAACAAATCTTTAAAAATCTTCTTCTCAAGAACCACTGGGCAATGAAAGCTGAAACCTATGTGGAAGCATCTTTGGGTAGGGTAGATATTAAATTGTCAAAATCATGACCCCCGGGGCTAGGGCGGGGCCACAATAGGGAATCCAAGTTTTACATAGAAATATATAGAACAAATCTTTTAAAATCTTCTCAAGAACCACTGGGCCAGGAAAGCTGAAACTTACATGGAAGCATCTTTGGGTAGGGTAGATATTAAATTGTTAAAATCATGACCCCCGGGGGTAGGGCGGGGCCACAATAGGGAATCCAAGTTTTACATAGAAATATATAGAACAAATCTTTGAAAATCTTCTTCTCAAGAAACACTGGGCAAGGAAAGCTGAACATTATGTGGGAGCATCCTTGGGTAGTGTAGATATTAAATTGTGAAATCATGACCCCCGGGGGTAGGGCGGGGCCACAATAGGGAATCCAAGTTTTACATAGAAATATATATAGAGCAAATCTTTAAAAAAGGTCTGCATCGCCCAAGTTACTCAGGTGAGCGATGTGGCCCATGGGCCTCTTGTATTTATTTATTTTTAATTTTGCAAAATAATTACACTCTGTCTATGACAATTTGATATTTGAATAAAAAGAGAAAAGGTGGAAAAAGAATTGCTGTAAATTGATCTTTAACCTAATAATCATAAAAAGTAGGCACAAGTACATATTAGTTTTATTTTTTATCTGATTATCCATGTTCTTATTCATGTCAACATTCATTTGATGATCTGAATTTTAGATGGACCATATTTCATCACTGTAAGAGCTATCAACAAAGTGGAATATGGAGGTCCTCTGGCTACCAGTTTTTGTCACTCCACTCCATACATAGTGGATAACACTCCTCCATTTGTGTATGAAATCTATAACATAAAATATGAGGAGGACCAGTTCAATCTGAGCATGTCACACAATTCATCGTAAGTGACGTACATCTGTATACCGTATAAGTAGAATTTTTAGCGAGGATTTGATTTTGGCATTATTAGCGAGGGTGTTGGCATCGCTAAAATTGAATATCACTAAAAATTGATTGCATTTTATTTGTAAAAGCTTCTTAAGATAGCATTTTAAAATCGCTAAAATTACTTCTTGCTGAAAATAAAATACCAGATTTTAGGTCGAATTCGCTATATTTGTGTCTTGCTAAAATTTCCACTTGTACATTAAATATATATTATATTCACTACAGTGGACTTACATTAAAAGCAGTACCTGAAGATCAGGTTTTTCTTTATTTCAGGGATCCAGACTCTGGTCTGATTAGAAATGACCTGTGCCTGGGAAGAACTAGAAGAGATTGTGATGAAATGATGTGGACCACCATAGATTTCAATCCCAACATCACCATGTTGAAGAAGCTGACAGGGAGTTCCTGTATGGATTAAAATCAAATGGTACATCAGTGTTTTGTTTGGCTTAAGCAAATGATTATACGATACCATAAGTGCAAATTGCTTCAGATTTTGTAAATTTCAGCATAACTGTTGCACATCCCTTTTTGAAACCCTTGTTTATTTGATATATTCTTTATAACTACAGTTGACCTGAGGACAATAGGTGTGTCTGATTCTGCCATCATAGTGGACCGATCTCCTCCTATTGCTGGTACAGTGAATGATGGAGAGGTTTATAAAGTAGATCTACAGTATACCATGTACCCAGATAAGGTCAGTAAAGTCTATAAAACAAGATCACTAATAATGGGTATATAAAAAGTTTGGTTTTACTTTTAACTTTCAATGACTTCATAAGAAGTGAAATACAGTTGAACATTGTTATCTCAAACACTTATATCTCAAATTCCATGGATATTTGGAAGTGATTTGAAAGTTCCATCCACATAATTATGTTTTAAGTATACCTTTAATATCAAGTATACCCATAATATCTGGAATTCTAAGATGTATCAACATTTTTTTGGGCCCTATAGATTCGAAAACAACAAGGTTTGCCTGTAATTCTTATACCACCTTTTTTCTTAGATTTGCAGTAACTGGCTGGGCTTCTATGACCCTCAGTCTGGTATAGCTATGTATATGATCAGTGTGGGATCTTCCCCAAACACAACAGATGTAGCTAACCTGACTCAGTTCTCCAGTAAAACTCAGGCAAATACTTGGAGCATAATCGACAATACTTCTCTAAAGTGTATGCATTCAATGGTGGTCACAGACAGCTCAATGTTTCCATGGTGTCGGATGGAGGTAGGTTCTCCTAGGGGTACAGTTGACCCCATATAATGATTAAATGGTTAAAGTGGCTTTTAGAACATAAATATTGGAGTACAAAACAATTTAATTCTTTAGAAGTATATTCTGACAGTTTTCATTACCAGACATTCCCATTAGTTTTTGTGTTATTATACAGTGTTGGTAGACTTGACTGAGCCGGTAGCTGGAGAAGTGGTGGACGGGTCAGCTGAGGATTTTACTGACCTACAGTTTACATCAAGCCAGGCTAAAGTGGAACTTCAGTGGAGAAATTACTTGGATCCAGAGTCCAACATCAGTCACTATGATGTCAAAGTTTACAGGGCTAAGTAAGTTTGCATTATGTTGTCATTTTGACTCATCATTATAATTATCAGTCAATCAGAACTTAATTTGTTTCAGTAAGTAAGCATTTTATGAAATAAAACTTTACCTATATTTTATTTGAAATAAATTTGATTTTTTATTTTTCAGAAATATGACGTACGATTATGAACCTATCCATGACTGGGCCCCATTCCCCAGCACAGCTAACAGTGTGAAGTGGTTAAAGTTCCACCATAGTCATGGAGATAGAATTCAGACCTCTCTTCGCACCACCAACAAAGCTCTCAACTCCATTATCAACAACACTAACAGTTTTGTGGTTGACATAACACCCCCATATCTGCATTATCTTTGGGATGGCCTCCAATCTAAAGATCAGGAATTCCAAGTAGGTTTATATATCAAAATTTATGGTTAGGTTTTTTCATTCCCAAATTTTGCCTTCTGGAAAAAAACACCCATGCAAATTCTAAGACTCAACTAAAAGTTAAGTGTTAGACCAAATCTTGTTACTAAAAAATCTTAGTTTTACGTGAATATATATGATACTTATTTTAATGTTTGCAGTCAGCGACAGACCAGCTTTCAGTCATGCAGCTTCAAGTATTCTGACAAAGAATCTGGTGTAGATCACATCAAAGTACAGATCTTTGAAGTTTCTGGTGGTACAAGATCACAAAAATACCCAGGTTTGTTTTTGAGTGTTTTGAAAGCAAGAAACTGTAGACTGATAAAGACACTCAAAATTATTTTCTTCTTCAGTTTTCCTTTCATGTCCATAGCATTTGAATTTCAATTAGATGCTAAATTTTTAGAAAGAATTAACCCGATTTACAAAATTAATTGTAACTAGTGCTAATTGTAACGGGGACCGTTACAGATGTTCCCCAAATGCTCCCCATGTCCCTTATCGTGCCTTATTCCTCTAAGACCTTAAATAAATACAGTATGCTAAATATCCCAGGATTTCATTTAAGAATATAAAAGTTACGATGACATCAATTATCAACGATATATTGTTTAACGTTTTGCATACGCGCACACGTACGAGGGTTGTCCGGAAAGTTCGTGGACAACATTGATAATTTCTGACAAACATTGATAGAATATATGAAACTATTATTTTCATTAAATTCATGTTTCAGTTTATAAACATGCAAGTTTTCAAGAAAAACAGAGCACAAATAGTTATATTTTTATCAAATTAAAAATGACACACACTCACACCCGGAGCACTAAAATGAAAATTCTTGACGTCACCCGACGTCAAAAGCATAACACGAGTACGTGTAACTTTTCTTAATAAAGTCACCGTTTATCTCAATAAATTTCTTATGTCGCTTTAACCAGTCAAAAATATGTGCACAAAATGTTCAGGTTTATACGTAAAATAATATATAACTATCCCTGTCTCATATCCCGCAATCCTCCAACCTCCATCCGCGTAAAAAACGATTTTATTTACGGAAATACGGTAAAGTAACGTTACGAAGTTCATTTTTTACAGCCCTGCAATCTCTGATTGATGGTTTTTCTTCACGCATGTCATCCTGTAAACTGTTCCTTCCGTCCGAAAATATTATATGCCACTTAAATAATAATGTACGGCTTCTTTTACTATGTTTTCCCGATTGTTTATAAAATGTATTGGTCTTTGTGGTTGTTTTATCCGATGTCTATGCAGAATTTTATCACTGCTCACTGCTCCACCTTTTCCAAAAACATCCCTTTTTTGAACAATTCCGATCCGTCTTAATATGTTCTAACTTTGATTGCTCAGCCATTTTACAACTTTGAATTTTCAAATTTTGCAGGGTTGAAGTGATTACTTCTGTCAACCTCATAATGTAAAAGTTATCCAGATTTATGCAGAATTTTATAAAATACAAATGAAGTTTATAACGTGATAAATAATTTTTTTATCGAAATTTCGCGGTGCTCCGGGTCTCCATACCAAGTCTGATTACGAAGTCATAATTGTAATTAAACATTTGAAATGGAATCCGATTTTACATTACTCAGTTCACATTTAGTAAAGAATCAGAAATATGCTAATGATGAATATCAATGACGCAACATTTATTTAATTCTTAGTCTGTCCATGAACTTTACGGACAACCCTCGTACATATACATGCATATGCAAAATGATTATAGCATGTTGATTAAGCATACATATTTTTCTATCCCGTAAATAAAAGAAAAAAAATACATATATAAATTTACCATTTTTCAAGCATATATATGTCATATTTTTAATATATCGATTCACATTTTATTTCTTTACTTATTTCAACCTCGGGCTCAAAGTTGGTTTTATTTCGACGACAAGGCAGGGTTAAAGTCGACTAAGGGTATCACGCCAATACCTAACGAATCAAAATGAACTTATTCAATAGTAGTTCCATACATGAAAAGGGATTTTCTTTTCTGTTCAGAATTTTTTTTTAATATTTTCTCTCAGGCCATTTTGACAACTCTGATACATGTGCCTGGTAAATTTTATATACTTTGTAAATAAATATATGAAGCTTTTTGACCGGAACTATTCATTTTTTCCAATGCATAGGGGGCTACTCTCTGGGTTTTACAAGAGATGTTTAAAAAGACATTCATGTCAGCTAATGTGACCAATATTGTTTAACACCTTCTTATTAATATTTTTTCATGAATGCAAATATCTGATTATTTTACGAAGGAGCGTACGTGTATATTGATTTTTAATATACCGAAAATCGCTATTTCTGGGGATTGCGTAATTCTAAAAAGAATTCAAATAAATTTCAAAGGTAAATTAAACAAAGGATGCTTGGTATTAAAATATTATTTCAAATCAGTAGAATTGAATGCTATTAACAAAATCTGAATAAATAGGCTATAAAAGGCTTATATGCCAACTTTGGTCATCTGTACTTTAATTTTAAACACGACAGGATTTGTAATTTTTTAGCTCTACTGGTCAGAGACCAGAAGAGCTTATGCGATGGTAATGCGTCCGTCGTCCGTCCGTCTGTCTGTCTGTCTGTAAACAATTTTTCAAAATGCTACTTCTCCTACAGTTTTATTCTGATTTCAATATAACTTGGCACACAAGTAGACTACACTAAGATACATAATTCTGGTGTTGCCGTGGTTACTAAAAATAGAAATTTCTGTAAAATTCTTTCAAAATGCTACTCCTCCTACAGTTTTGATCTGATTTCGATATAACTTGGCACACAAGTAGACTACACTAAAGTACATAATTCTGTGTATCGGTTTTTGATTTCGATGATCGGTGTTGCCGTGGTTACTAAAAATAGAAATTTCTGTAAAATTCTTTCAAAATGCTACTCCTCCTACAGTTTTGGTCTGATTTCAATATAACTTGGCACACAAGTAGACTACACTAAAGTACATAATTCTGTGTATCGGTTTTTGATTTCGATGATCGTGTTGCCGTGGTTACTAAAAATAGAAATTTCTGTAAAATTCTTTCAAAATGCTACTCCTCCTACAGTTTTGGTTTGATTTCAATATAACTTGGCACACAAGTAGACTTCACTATGATACATAATTCTGTTTATCGGTTTTTGATTTCGATGAACGGTGTTGCCGTGGTTACTAAAAATAGAAATTTCTGTAAAATTCTTTCAAAATGCTACTCCTCCTACAGTTTTGGTCTGATTTCAATATAACTTGGCACACAAGTAGACTACATTAAGATACATAATTCTGTGTATCGGTTTTTGATTTCGATGATCGGTGTTGCCGTGGTTACTAAAAATAGAAATTTCTGTAAAATTCTTTCAAAATGCTACTCCTCCTACAGTTTTGGTGTGATTTCAATATAACTTGGCACACAAGTAGACTTCACTAAGATACATAATTCTGTGTATCGGTTTTTGATTTCGATGATCGGTGTTGCCGTGGTTACTAAAAATAGAAATTTCTGTAAAATTCTTTCAAAATGCTACTCCTCTTACAGTTTTGGTCTGATTTCAATATAACTTGGCACACAAGTAGACTACATTAAGATACATAATTCTGTTTATCGGTTTTTGATTTCGATGAATGGTGTTGCCGTGGTTACTAAAAATAGAATTATTTGTGAAATTTTTCAAAATGCTACTTCTCCTACAGTGTTGGTCTGGTTTCAATATAACTTGGCACAAAAGTAGACTCCACTAAGATACATAATTCTATGTTTCGGTTTTTGATTTCGATGAAAGGTGTTGCTGTGGTTACTAAAAATAGAAATTTCTGTGAAATTCTTTTAAAATGCTACTCCTCCTACAGTTTTGGTGTGATTTCAATATAACTTGGCACACAAGTAGACTACAATTAATAAGGTACATAATTCTGTCTATTGGTTTTTTACTTCAATGAACGGTGTTGCCACAGTTACTAAATCACAGTTACTACGTTACTAAACTAGTTATAGAAATTTCTGTTATATACTCTCAAAATGCTACTCCAAATACAGTTTTAGTCTGATTATAATAAAATGTGGCATGCAAGTAGACTACACTAAGAACATAATGAGACTTTATCAAGGATCATATTATCCTATTTATTGCTGTTGTAAAGTTTCAATTCCCAACTGCTTAAGTACTTTTCTCTTCTTTTGCTATATAATAAGTACAAACCAGTAGAGCTTCAGTCTCGACAGAGACTTCTGGTTTCTGTATAAATTAATAATTTCTATATACTTTGGTAACTCAAATGAAATATTTTAATACACTTTCCTCGAGCTCTTTTCTGCAGTTTTCCTGAAATTTTATGTGGATCCCAGGTGTTATTTGAGTTTAACAGTGATTCTCTACGTTGCCATTAATTTGATTTGTTTGTGTGTGTGGGAGGGGGGGGGGGGGTTATTCTTAACTTATTGTCATCTCTCACGAGAGATGACACATTAAGTTTGATTTCCGGATGTGAAGTCTCAGTGTAAGCTACCATTTATCAATCGGCAATCCTCGGACGACTTCACTACACTCCGCACAAAAAGTGCGAGGCCAATCGAGGATCACCGATAGCACTGGTTCTCTGCCCTTGATTCCAGTCGCTACCGCTAGGAATTACAAGGACAGGTAACCTCCGCCGCCATGACAGTGGAAAAACTCACTGCGTGCTTCGCGCATAGTACTGCGCATTCCAAAAATAAATAGCATCAATGCTTGCAGAGAAAATTGTTAGGTGGATCCAGCCATTTAAATAACAGAGAAAACAAAACGTAGCATAACTTTCTTGATGAATAGAGCAATATTGAATACGGTGAAATTGTTCAAACAACATAGTAAGGACTTTATTAACTGAGTATATCATTGACTTACAATACATTGTCACAATGAACTATCAAATGTTCCGTAGTGTTAAACATTGTAATCCTCCCTGGTGCATACCATAACACATGGAGTTAGACAGACGAGTTATAGCATTCCCCGTAAACTTTAGAACATAAATAATAATAAAGAGCAAGTGTTATAACTAAATCGATGATTTAATTATCATATCAGTGGTAAATATGTAGGTAAATTATTAATCATGCAATAGATCTTGATTTGAATTATTTTGGTAGGATATGCATATGGGGCCTGTGATATCGCTTTACATTTAATGGTTTTTGAGGCAGCACTTCTTTAAGGTTTTATAGATGCTTAAAATCCGTCTGCTTTCTATGTTAACAGCTGTGTAGACATGGTAGAATGCAGAGAGAAGGGTTTATTTACTTCTACGCTAGTCTAAATATAGATTTTTTTCATCAGTGCTGTTTCCTGTGACGCGATAAAATGGCAGTGGTTACCTGTCGTTGGTTTTTTAGGGCGCTTGCGCCCGTTAACCAATGTCAGGGTACCAGTCTAGGATCACCGACTGGTCTGTTTGCTGATGATGCGATTTTCTAAATATAGATAGAGATGTAAACAATGAGCGATCTGTCATATAAACCACAATTAATCTGCACAGAAATCAAAGAGAGTTACAAATATCGCATGGGTGGTGGGGGTTCTAAATAAACATGTGCACTGTATGTTCTCATGTTTAGTCTTCTTGGCTATTACACGTACGTAAATGATGGTCAGAACTCGATAGAATCTTCTAACTAGGTCAGCGCTTGTGTTAAGATCTTCTGCCGCCAACGCGTGGATCCAAGAATTCATAGAAAAACAACATCAAATTTAAATTAATTCATAAGTAATCGCATTAACTGATATGGATTGATGGTGAAAACTTTAATTTTTTGGTTCATTAGTCATTCTATAAACTGGTATCATTTGTTTAAATAATACAAGTCTGATTAAGCGATCGAATGTATTAAGAGTAATTTAAGAAACTTCAGAAATTAAAAGCACATATGCATAAGCGGATACATTACTGTCCATAAACTGTCGTTTATTGTGATAAACATAAATATATCATAAACATTGGAAGATTAAAGATCACAAAGAATCATTAGGAATATAATCTATTCTTTTTAAGGCGTTTTCATGTTTATAATTAAAGAACTTGCAATCATTTTCTTTATGCAGTTTTAATAGCATTAATGGCAAAACGACATCAAATCACTTCTCCTACATTATTGAAACGAATCAATATAATAATAATACAGAATTGTTAAAGTTTAGTATGCAGAAAAAGTTTACTAATGACACAATACTGTATATTCCGAAAACAATCATAAGTTTGGGGTTTCCAAATGAGGACTTTTTCCAAATAATTTGTAAATACTTAATTTTAGAAGATAGCCAATTTAAATTTATGACTTACCTAATTTTAAAAGCATGTGTGCTTTATTTTTGGATAAGCTACATGTAAGTGTGTAAAAGTAGGTTTCATATTTTAAGACGTAATTAAGAGTTAATTACGTTGATCATGTTGATGACAGTTTTCACTCTCTTATGCTTTATTTTGACAGTACCCTGTTCATGTGCTTATATTTTATAAAGCCTTTATTAACAAAGGTGGATCAAGAAATCTTGAAAAGGAAAAATGGAAATTTGAAGTAAAATTCAAACAATCATAGCATGGCTTGTGGGGCAAAATTAGGCATAAAAGACTTCAACTTGACAAACGTATAAAGGGATAATAGACACTTTTGTCATTCTCTTTAATCCGAGTATCGATGTACCTTAAGTATTATGAATTAAGGTTACTTTGTAAAAGTGCGAGGTATGTCAATGAAACGTCTATAAAACTTTGTAGTTTTGAAAATTTCTAGATAAAAGAGGATTTTTAATAACATTATTTTAGCATTTTTCAGCGTGAAATGCTAAATGGCAACATATGCATGAATCATGATATTATTAAGATAATTTATGAAATCTGTGCCCTAGCTTTTTTAACCTTTTACTGTTGTAATTGTTCACTGCAAGCCCGCTCCCTTATCCACGCTGTTTGTGGAAGTATAGCCAAGTACTCCCTAAATAAAATATTTCTTCCTATTCACAACATATAGGATTTTGGAGTTTGATCATTACTTTTTTTTCCTAATCTAAAATCATTCAGGTAAACTACCACTCCCTTCCCTTCAGGAATAGAAAAATCTGTAATAGCTGAGAAAAAAGTTATACATCACTGTTTATTCTGTGAGTTATACATCACTGTTTATTCTGTGACACTAATGAAACCAAAGAGATGACATTTTAGGCTTTCTGGAAAGCCAAACTTGTTTAACATTGGAGTTGAATCTTGCATCTTATTCCAAGAACTTAAGATTGATTGTGACATTTGGATGAAAGGTCAAGGTCATTAAAAACCACCACCTCTTTAACTTCTAACCTGTCAACCGAAATAAACTCTGAAAGGTATTTCTAAATACATGTACATGTACATGTACTTCATGTTTCTTTTTTACCCTTGGGTCAGGGACAAAGGTTAAGGTCAATTTCAAGTTCATAGGTCAAGGTGATTTTGGTAAATAGCTAATACCAACATTTTATTCAGGTTAACAGTGACCTTGACCTAAGTTTCAAAGTCAATGGTAAAAAGATCTGCATGCTTCAGTATGTTACATGTCTTGACATTTAGAAGTTCTTAATTCTGCATGAACATCAAACACTCAAGTAAACTGCCTTTAATACAGTGGACCCTCAGATATTCGGACGCCAGATATCCGGATGCTTCAGTATCCGGACGATTTTTCATTGGAACAAAAAATTTTAAATGTTATTTTGTCTTGTTTAACTGGTGATTCAGATATCCGGATGCTTCACATATCCGGACAATTTGACTGGGAACCAAAGCGTCCGGATAAATGAGGGTCCACTGTACATTGTTTGCAGTCGCATGTGCATGCACGTCCATGCATTTACTTGTGATAGTAGTATAATGTAGGCAATCATTATATCTATTCATATTTGAAATTTCACCCTGTATTATTGAGAACCAAGAAAGTTGTAGGCATTTAAAGTTTTAGCCAATAAGATTGCAGCACACGTGCATGTGCGTGCGTTCATGATTATTCTTATATATCATGCTGTAGATCTTCATAATTTAAGACTATGTTCAAAATTTCAAAGGATTTTGTCAGAAAACAAAATAGATATTTAGACTTTTAGTTTCAGCCAATTGCAGCAAAGGGCACCTGCATGCTAGTGTTGTATAATCGGAAAAAATCTGAAACCGATTATCGGTTAATAATTAATAATTTCTATATACTTTGGTAACTCATTTTAGTGATTAATCGAATTAATCGGTTTCCATATTTATTTTGAAACATAAGTGAAATAAAGGATATATGACTCTATAAAATGTTTATTTTTTTACTATTCCATGTAATCATTACCTAGGATATTGACAGTAGTGTTTGGAAATCAATTTTTAACCTCTCAAATGTCATCTTTTTTCTTGTAAAAACCAGGTGTCCGATAATTACGGGTCCGCTCTTCAAAATTTGAATGAATTTCGGTATTATTTTTTCTAGTGATCTTTAAAAGCCCGAGATAATAAGCACCGCCTTCAGATTTACCTGGTCTGTATTCCCCCGTCAATCAAATGAATAAAGGTCCATGATTGGGTACTTGAAAATGATTGACATTTAGCTGCTAGTCCCTATGTATATCTCTTTCACTTTGTTTGACACCCGTGGGCACCATCAACTTAACTTTCGGTTTTCTGATGTTTACCGCTAAATCACAAACGCAACGAGGCAGCCATTTTGATGCAAACAATTTTAGCCTGATTATAATTTATTATAATTATCTGTATTACAAACATTGAAAAAATGAAAATGTTCTCATAGTGTTACAATAATATCAAGATTGTGAATTTTTTTTCTAATGAAAAGTGCATATGTGACTGAAATCATGTTTTCACTCGTTAAAAAATTCTTGTTTTGAGACGCGGCGAAAAAATTATGATGAAAATAAAGGAGAAAATAAATCAAGCAAAAATCAGAAAATATTTTAATATATTTGTTTTGCTCTTGAGTTAACCTCTGGCGAAATGTAAATTTTTTAATTTAATTGTACAACACTGCTTGAGATTCTGAAAAACGCATTTCTGTCCGATAATTACTGGAGGACCAGTAGCGTGTATAGCGTTTTCCCAAACTTCTTACCAAGGACGACAGAGCGTAAAGTCGATATAGTACCTTTATTGGCGTACGTTCGCCTGCAGAGTTTGCAAACGGCTCTTGACATGTCTAAGTTTTGTTTCGTCGGCCAACCGGCTGCCTTTCTGTAAAATCCAAAGTATTTCCATACCTCGGACTTCGATTTAGTGCCGGGGTAGGGAAGTATTTCTCGCTGGTCGTCCTCGTAAGGCTCGTTGTCTGCGACACAGGGCGCCGCCATCTTTGCCAATGTAGTGTATTCGACTATTCGTGTCAACAACAGTTTGTTCTTTGTAAACTCGTACGTTTAAGGGTTTTACAAAATTTCAAATTTTGTCCGATTAATCGAAATCGGTTGGGTTTCAGCGATAGATTCGGCGATGTCGGCGATAATCGAAACACCACTACTGCATGCGCTTGAGATCTTGCTATTTTGACCATGTCATCATGTCTATACTACTATTATATCCTTATATTATGAGTTTCAAAGCATTTGATCCAATATTTTAAAAGTTACAGCTAAATCTATTATAGTGGTCATTTCACGTGTTGCACGTGCGTGCACATGCACGCACGTGCGCGCAAAATGACCTTCGTTCCGCACATCTACATAACATACCTAGTGACCCTAAAAAGGTTTCACCTAGATCGGATGAGTAGTTTACGAGAACACTCGCGGACAAAAAAGTACCGGAGAACAAAGAAAAATTCAGAAAAAGTAAAAACAATATGTTCCCAAACTTTGTTTGGGGAACATAATAAGGTGTAAATCTTTCAAGTTTTGTGACATTCAGTTCTGCTGAAACATTTATAAAACACTGATTTGATAGTGTAATTACCATGTTATAATCCTTTTTTCAGCTATGAAAAATGACTGGAAAAATATAAGTGATGCTTCACTAACTAGCCACACATGGTCAGGACTGTCCCTGAAGGAGGGTGCTAGATACAGTCTGAGGGTGGGGGCTGTCAATCATGCTGGCTTCCTCGCTGCTTTTGAAACCAATGGAGTCATCATTGACACATCTCCTATGGTAATGTTATTCTTACAGAAACTTTTAACACTAAAATTTTATGAAATCTGATCTGAGATGGACTTCAATGAAATCTTTTTAGGTGATGTGGTTAAGAGTTGGAGTGACAGGGAACTCCAAAGAACACAGAGTAGATGGATATGTTTGGGTGTCAGATAAAAAAGGTATCCAGGCCTCTTGGCTCTGTCAGGATCATGAATCAGGTGTAACAGAGTATTTGGTGGCTGTAGGCACATCTCAAGGTATTACTTTGAAATACTTCAGAAGTTTAACAAAATTTGTATGTTAGGATTTTGATGTAGTTTCATTAAATCTGGATGCTTCACTATCAAGAGAAGAATTTGGGTGAAAAAAAGTTGAATGTACCAGTGAGAAAAGAAAAATATGCATTAGGAATTGGATTAAATGGGCAATCATACTAAGTACTGTTTCTCAAGAACAAAAAAGCTGGGATTATTGAGAGTCAACTGTACTTGTGCATTTGGTGTTCACAACATACATTTTAGTGCTGCTGGTACATTTTATACATGTATCAGGAAAAAATTGAGATTAAAATTTTAGATATGAAAGAAATACAGAATATGTGATTGTCTTCAGGAGGTGATGATGTTTTGGCTTGGAAGTCTGTTGGAACCGAGAGCAGTCAGTACATAACAGGATTTACTTTGGAAGTCACAAATCAGACAACTAAATCTCCCACTTATTATTTGTCTCTGAAAGCTAAGAATGGAGCAGGCCTGGTCAGTCCCCTGGCCACTGTGTCCACTCCTATCATGGTCATGGAGGAGGACAAAGCTGGTAAATGTCTGCTCGATTGAATTCCTAGAGAATTTTATTTTGTTTTTGCCAAATTAGCGATATTTTTGAAATTTTACAGTTTACTATATATAAAATCACTGAAGGATTCCATTAAGATATTATACACATATTTTTATGTCAATATTCTAATGAACTCAAGGTTTGGTTGTTGATGGTGCTGACAACATTGATAAGATTGTTGGTGAGGATGCCGTCGTTGACTTCACATCAGACATGGATTATCAACTGGACACCACCACTGTTACCGTCCAGTTTACTGGGTTTGAGAGCACCATGCACGGAGTGATGCAGTTTGAGATGGCTGTGGGTACTGAACCAAATGGAGAGAACATTCTGGCCTTCACAGAGGCAAATATCATCCATCTGGAGGAGCTGGATCCTGTTGGAAAAGGTTAGCATGCTTTAAAATATTAGTAAAATAGGAGATTCATAATTTATACAATTTGGATGAAGTAGGATGATATGTTCCACCAGGAACCAAAAGGAATCATGAATGAAGGATGATATACTGTATTTCAATAATGAGAAATATTTTTTTAGGATTGACAAGTTCTGGATATGCCCAGATTAACATACCTCTAAAACCTGAAAGAACATACTACACCACAGTGCGAGGAATAACAAATAATGGAAATGTACTACAAACAAGTTCTGATGGATTTACTGTAGACCAGGGGCCCGTTTCATCAAAGGTCGTACGCTCAGTCGTAGCGCTACGCCGGCGTAAAGTCGGGACTAGCAAGAAGATTTGCGTTTCATTAAAGAGTGTATCATTACGCCTGACTTAATTTAGGCCAAACTTTTACGTCTACTCAAGGGTAGGCGTAAGTTCGGGCGAAAAGTTAAAATTAAGCAATTTTATTGATTTTAAAACAATTCAGCGAGTTATAAAGAAAAAGTACGGTTCTTAGAAGTCTTTAAAATACAAACATTGCATTATTTAATTATACATACTATGAAGTGGGTGGGGGGGTGGGGGGGGGGGTAGGGGGGCTGTTACAACCATTTGGGTTGATTGAGGTAAACTAATAACGTAGTTCATATTTTAATAGAATTCTTCTTAGAAGAAAAGATTGTCTTATTAGAGATTTCGACCACCATTTCTTACGTTTTTAACAAAGTATTCACACACACACATTTGATTGTTGTATTGTATGTATAAGGCATTGTAAATCGAGTATAGTGACTACACATATAACTATATTAATACCCCCGCTTTATGTCTGCTGTTGCCCTTTTGGGTGCCCATCTCTTATCCACAACTCCTTTCTTACCACTGAATAAATTTCAAAGAATCTTTATTAAATATTGCCATTGTGAATTAACTTACTTTTTGATTGGACCCTTTTTTTGAGTTTTTCATAGCAAAACATGGACACTGCCATTATATTTCTAAAGGAGGCGGTTCAAGATTCATTAAAATTGTATATTTTGATTTTTAAAAAAAATCCCCAAAATATTTTTTGTGGAAAAACAACATCGGTTTCAAAAGCACAATCATCCTCTTTCTGGTAATTGCCTATATTTAAATTACTGAAAAAAAAATAGTACATCATAAATCCAAATATACAACTGTAGAATTTTTTATCATGTTCGAAGAGTCTTGCTTATTTACTCCTCGTCCACATGTGTGGATCTCGAGGGGATCGGAGAGAGGGTTCATAACCTCCCGATCCCCGCCAATTTGCAGAATATTCAACATTTAATGTACAGAAATGGAGGCGAAGGTAATTATTTTTCTAGGCATCTGGGACAAGTCCCCAGTGAATCTAAAATGAAACCCGGAGGGAGTCTAATAGACAATAAGAGATTTTCTAAATGGGGAATTGAAAATATTACGTTTATTATATCGATGTAAAACGATGATAATTACACAGTTAAGTTCAAGAAATGAATTATTCCTTAAAATGTTTTTTTCTCAGACAAATATTGATGCAGAAGACATCTATCTTTATTTTTCCATGATTTCGTCTGAAAAAGTAAATCTTACATCCTCTGAGATAATCTGAGCGCAAACAAAGCACATATAGGATAACGACATACTTTTTTTTTAATTTCCTGCATAACTTACATTTTAATGAAAAACAAAATAAAGACTAACTGTAAATTATTTTTAAAGACAGAGATCATACGAGCATGCAGAAAATTTATGTAAGAATACCTTTGTAGTATTTTTTGGGAATCTCTTTCTTTCTCCTTCTCTCTCTCTCTCTCTCTCTCTCTGCGTACTTGAAATCGGTACATCAATTTTAAGCTCTAGATAGTAAAGAATTGTTGTCTATAATTGTATGAACCTGCAGTCTTATACTAGTATTCAAAGTTGTTTTGTGAACATTTGTGCCATTTTAATAAACAATAATAATAATATAATGAATTATTTGAGTTGACAAAATTTGATAAACTTGGAAAGGATTGTCTTACGTGTACCTTAGTAGTAGATGTGTAAAATTTATTTCTTGACTCAATATGGGTACATGGGTAAACTTTGTATACAGTATTTTTGCTTGCAAGTATACATTTCTTACAAAAATAATTTTTCTTAAAAATCTTATACTGTCTCAAACTTAATCATTAGTATTTTTCAGTATAGTCGGTATGTATCAAATTTTGAAATTTATTTTCAAAGGCCGTTAAATTTGGGACAACATAAACGCACTTTGAAAAGCTAAAATTTCTTTTCAAAGTGCGTTGATATTGACCATATTAATGCACTTTGGAAAAAAAAAAATATGTATATATTATCTTGGTCAATATTCTTGAAAATCTTGGGTGTGATAAATGATTGAACCTGTTGGATAAGTTTTCGGTAATAAGGTCACTTTCGGATGTGAAAGTGAGCGATTTTGATTTTTACATACACATGCACTTTGAAAATTTTTTTCTCTTAAATGTGTTACTGTACTTTATTTTTTCCAGTTTGCATGACATGCATTTAATGTAAACTAAAACTTATTGAAAGTTTTCTTCGTCATACCACTTATGCAAATACATTTATCTGGGTGTAGCATAGGAATCGGTAGCAAGGGGGGGGATCTACACACAAATATTTTGCAAAGATATACATAATGGCATTAAAAATTGGGGCTTACCTTGGGGGCTGGGGAAACTTTCAATTTGCTACCGATGGCTATGTATAAGAGAAAAGAGTTTGACAAAAATACATTCCATATGCTCATCTTCTTGTACTCAATGATAGTAAATCAAAACATGTGAATTAAAACGTTTTTCGAAAAATATAATTACAAATTAATTCTCTCAATTACTAAAATCTATGTTTATAATTTTTTGTTTTACACTTTTTTTTCAAAGTGCGTTAAATCTCCGCATGTTAAAAAAAGTTAATGTACACTCTTATCACACTTTGAAAAAAAAATTGAAATACTTTCAATTTATGACTTTTATTACTGATTTTTTTTTAAAAACGAAAATCGATTTCTTATAAGATGCATACTTTTAATCCATGCATGTTTCAATCAGTACAGGTTTTCAATAATCTATAATTTGTGTTATTATATGACTGAATAATTTCCATCTCTCTGATTGGCTGAGATCCAACTATGTTAGAAAAATATTACGTTGTATTGACCTGCACGTGACGTTCCAGGTCAATACAAGGATTTATTTCCTCTACATTGATCTAAAAATAGATTGGGGAATTCCAAATTGATACAAATTGTTTTAAAAAGCTATTTAAACGACAATGCTTTGTACTTTTTTCATGTGAACAAAACATAAGCGAATATATATTTTAGGTAAGGGTGGTAATTAAGAGGGTATGCAGGGACACCCCCCCCCTCCAACACTTACTGAACATTAATTTTTTTTTTACTTTTTGGCGGTCAGTTTTCCCTGATAATACTTCTTCCTTTCAAAATCTATCCTATAAAAAAGACTGACATTATATATTTATTTTATGTCTTCTAAAATTGATTTAAAAAAAATTCAAATTGATACGCCTGGTAAGGTTTATTAACGTAAATATTCTGCTACTCTCTTGTATTTGGCTAGGACTTAATAAAATGCAAACAAGTAATGAGCTGTATCATTTTATCAATTATCAGTGAATCATATAATAAAACAATTATTGCTGTTTTTTTCGGTCAATACAATGATTTAGCCATCTTCGAAGTACAATATTCACCTCGCCCTTCGAGCTCGGTGAATATTGTACTCCTCAGATGGCTAAATCATTGTATTGACCTCAAAAACCAGCAATAATTGTATATTATTCTGTACTTTGACGTGCTACAGTATTACATATTCTATGTTTTAACACAGTTTATGTTTTAGCGCCTGCGCAATGCTGCGTTGTCAAGGACTTAGTCCTGCGACTATAGCGTATCTTTTACGACTAGACTTACGCCACTTGGTGAAACGCAAATTACGCCCGACTAAATTTTGGCGTAAACCCCGGAAGTACGCCTAAGTTAAGGCAATAAATCTACGACTTTTGATGAAACGGGCCCCAGAGCTCTCCCACTATTGACATAGATAGGTAAACCAATGGATATTTTTTTTTTTCAGTTCAGTACATGCTATGCTGTTCCTGAAGTAATGAAACATGTCAGTATTGAGACCTTCTTTGTAGGCTGTCTGGGAAGTCGGCTCAGGAAATGGACATTTCAGATGACAGTCAGGTTTATGAATCAACTGATGATGCCCTGTCAGCCATGTGGCATTACAATAACTCGGAGTCTGAAGTAGTGAGAGCTTGGTATGCTGTGGGAACTTACCCATTCTCTGATGATCTCAGTGAGAGAAAGGAGGTGGAGATATCAACCACACTGTCCAGTTATCTAGGAAACAATGAAGTGGAGCCAGATGTTTTAGGTATGGTGATTTAAATGAAAGTATTATAACATTGTTCAATGTGTCATTATGTAAGAAAGCAACAGACTGATGATTTTAATATACCTATTTGCTTTTCAGGTAAACCTAATATCATAAGTGTATGGGCAGAGAACTCTGTTGGACTGGTGACCTAGAAAGCCACAGGAACAATAGTGATAGATAAGACACCACCAAAGGCTGGCAATGTATCCTGTCCAGCTTACATTCAGGTAAGTATTACACTGGTTAAATTGCTCATGTTGATTACTTTGTTTTGGTTTTAAATATTCAGAAGTTCTTAAAGAACATTATTATATATAATGGCAGCAATCAGTTCCCATTGTATGTTCTTGGACTGGGTTTGTGGACACGGAATCTCCCATAAAGGAATTCCACATCATTATGGGCACATCTAAGGGAGATGACTCAGTATTTTCTGGAGGAGTTGTCCCAGGCAATATCCAAACATTTATACTACAAGGTACCTTTATCTGAACATAATTAGTTGACTGTCTCTCAAAGGTGTTGACATACATTTACTTAGTTTGAATTTTGATGACATGTGGTAAATTGTTTCATAGATGCTGGGAAGAAAATGCACCATGGAGAGGAGTATTATGTGACAGTGACAGCCATTAACAGTGTGGATATGACTATTAATGCATTCTCCAATGCTGTGGGTTTGGACCTCACTCCACCAAAAGCAGGCATGGTGGCCGACCTAAACTCAGTCTACCGCATAGATTCTTCCAGTACTGAAAACACAGTGGCCCGCGATGAATGCAAAGATATGTCTAACCCAAGAAGGTCTGTATATAGCTGTCAACAATAGTTATATCTCACCTGGCCCAGAGGTTCAAAGATTATACACTCAGTCTGTTTAATATATGTTTGTATGTTCATATGTAAAATTGAAAAAAAAAATATTTTAAAAATTATTTTGGCCATAGTCAAACTAATGTTAAAGTGAGGAATTATACAATTAGTAAAGTTGACTTTAAACCTATAAATTTACTTTTGAATTGACTAAATTTTAAATGGAGAACACTTAGTGATTTTATTTTCTACCTGTGCATATTAATTTATAATTTATCAGTATGAGAATGTAGACTTAGATGAGCAATGTAGCATTGTAGATGAGCAATGTTTTTATTTTTTCAGAGTGCCGAGCCTTGGATGCTGTGTGTACTGAGTCTCTGACTTCTCTCTCTGTAACATGGATACCATTTACTGACCCAGAGTCAAGTATTGTGAAGTATGTCAATTTACTGTAACCCTTTAACCATATATAATGCATTGTGTTTTATTAACTTTATCATTGTCAGTTCCTAGTTAATTGTTAAATGTTGATTGACATGTACCAGGTAGCTGTAGGTACCTTCCTCCTGGTTAATTGTTAAATGTTGATTGACAGGTACCAGGTAGCTGTAGGTACCTTCCTCCTGGTTAATTGTTAAATGTTGATTGACAGGTACCAGGTAGCTGTAGGTACCTTCCTCCTGGTTAATTGTTAAATGTTGATTGACAGGTACCAGGTAGCTGTAGGTACCTTCCTCCTGGTTAATTGTTAAATGTTGATTGACAGGTACCAGGTAGCTGTAGGTACCTTCCTCCTGGTTAATTGTTAAATGTTGATTGACAGGTACCAGGTAGCTGTAGGTACCTTCCTCCTGGTTAATTGTTAAATGTTGATTGACAGGTACCAGGTAGCTGTAGGTACCTTTCCTGGAGGAGGGCAGATCAGAGCTTTCTACAGCATTCCAGCTGACAGCAAACACCACACAGTCACAGAACTCAACCTGGACGGATACAGACAGGTCTGTACTGAAGTCTTCTATGGAGTAGGTGTTATTATATTTAGTGTGTTTTATATATGCTTATTTTACACTATCATTTACAGGTATTTGTGTCTGTCAAAGGAATCAATGGTGCTGGTTTATCAAGTGTTGCTACTTCAAATGGTGTCTACATGTCCTACCTCAGTCAAGGGAGACCACCTCTGTCACATATTGGAGTCATTGACATGGTCAATGGAGAGCATATTGATGTGTAAATATTTAGCATACTAACATATCTACTTTGATTTTTATCAGAGGGTTGGAATTGTGACCATTTACTTGTCCCCTGCTTTGAACCTCTAACTTATATGGCAGGAAGGGGGAGGATCAGAGTTCTCTAAATTCTCTTGTTATCACGATTCATTTTCTGTATACAGAGACTATCAGACAGACCCCTCTACAATACAGGCCAGCTGGGACGTATCAGGGGACCCGTGTCCTGTTGTGAAGTATGAGTGGGCAATCCGACGACTGGATGGACTGGAAATCTCCAGATATTTAGACATGGGAGGTAAGTCTCATAAAGAGAAATAGGAGGGACAATTACACTTTACCGGTATGCCCAAATAACATGGAAATAGCACGTGTTCCTTCTCTATAAGAGAGTCACACGTCAGCGTGACGATTTCGCTAAAAAGGCAATTAAATGCAAATATAACCTTTTTTTTGAATTCCTCGTCATTTTTCATGTTAATAAACTTTGTTTAATTAACGAAGTTATTAATTAAAACTAAAAGCACTTTCAAAACAAACCTTTGGCTTTCATTTTGTTGGCCACATTCCAAAGTCGTGACGTTGTTAAGCACGTGATTTATATTAGTGCTGTGATTGGTCAGGGTAGGTGACGTGAAATAGAAAGTTTGACTTCCACTCTATATGATTGTAAACAGTGATGCAACATGCACCTTATGTACAATGATTTGTATTGTGTTTTCTATGAATGGATATTTTTAATTGACTGATTGCAGCATTCTATAATTTTTGGAAATTTTAGCGATAAATGTGATCCTTAGTTTATGGAAATGTTGAATAAGTGGAGGGGCAAAACTTGTAAACATGCAGTGAGGACGGTCTTGTTTCGAGAAACAGCAATCGGCAGTATAAGAAAAATGAAACGTAAGAGAGTAAAGACTTAACCTGTTTTCCAATTTGTGGATTCTTGAAAACAAAATTTTATCATAGAAAATTAGAGCACCAAGTGTCTACTTTATTTTGATATATGAAATGAGAAAGAGGGTGATATTTAATTAATTGATATAAGTACAGGGCCATTTTATGTATATCATGGCTCTTGCTCTTTGTCCGTTGTCTGTCGTCGTTGTCGTTGTCGTCGTTAACTTTTCACATTTTCTTCTTCTTCTCAGGAACCACCGAGCCAATTTCAAACAAACTTGGCACAAAGTATCCTTGAATGAAGGGGATTAAAATTTCTTCAAACTTGTTAAAGGGGAGATAATTCAGAAATAGTGAAAATTTGATGGTATGATTTAAAAATCTTCTTCTCAAGAACCACTGCGCCATGAAGCTGAAACTTATAAGGAAGCATGCCAAGGTAGTGAAGATTCAAGTTTGTTCAAATCATGACCCCCGGGGGTAGGGCGGGGCCACAATGGTCAATCAAAATTTACATAGAAATATAAAGGAAAATTCTTAAAATTCTTCTTATCAAAAGCCACTGTGCCTGGAAAGCTGAAACTTATAGGGAAGCATCCTCAGGTAGTGTAGATTCAAGTTTGTTCAAATTATGTCCCCATGGATAGGGAGGGGCCACAATGGCCAATCAAAGTTTTACATAGAAATATATAGGGAAATTCTTTAAAAATCTTCTCAAGAATAGCAAAGGCATGAATGATAATATTTATATGAAAGCATCCTCAGGTAGTTGACATTCAATTTTGTTCAAATCATGACCCTTTGGGGTAGGGCGGGGCCATAACATGGAACATCTTTAAAAATCTTCTTTTCAATGATTAGTCCTATTCATATGGAAGCATTCTCAGGTAGTGTAGATTCAATTTTGTTCAAGTCATGACCCCTGGAGGTAGGGCAGGACTTCATTGTAAGTTCAAATTTAAAGGGCAATAAAGCCACAGGTAGTCAAAGAAATATGCAAACATACTTAGTTAGTGTAGATTCAAGTTGTACATATCATACCCTCTCCCTTTTAAGGATTGGTTTGGACCACTATGAGGTTTAAACTTTTCAATAATAAATTGATTTCTGCTTTTTTCCAAGCCACATTGCTCAGGTGAGCGATGTGGCCCTTGGGCCTCT
This sequence comes from Saccostrea cuccullata, assembly GCF_032062105.1. Classification (NCBI taxonomy): domain Eukaryota; kingdom Metazoa; phylum Mollusca; class Bivalvia; order Ostreida; family Ostreidae; genus Saccostrea; species Saccostrea cuccullata. The sequence goes on along the minus strand of NW_026917978.1, from coordinate 50,431 downwards.
TGTTTAATTGCCTTTCTGATTGACTTGGACAAGTGTTGATCGAGTGTCAATGTAGTAAACTTGTTTATTTTGTAGCAGACCGTCCTTGTAGAGCTGGAGGGAATCTTCAGCTCGATTAGCCGAGCTGTCCAGGTCAGTGGTTACCTCCCTTACTTCAAGGCCATCTTTGCAAGGGATTTTGGCCATCCCCTCTCTAGCCCAAATGAACTCATCCCCAATGGTTTGGGACATTGGTAGATTTGTCAACACACCCCAGGACTACACTGATGGTTAGCAGTGCCTCTTCAAGTAAGTGGCCATGTTTTGAGCAAATTTTATTTTTACTAACCATTTTAATTATTTGTTGTAACATTTTCAGCAAATGAGTACACCGTCTGTGTCGCCGGCTGGAGGGGTGTCTCACCCACCCCCGAGTACAGGGCATTATTGTACATGCCATCTCACTGTACGGGGATGGCATGTAAGGAGTCACTTCCCCTTAAGGTGTTGACCTCCACCAGCTGGCGACACCTGTTACTCATGTCAGCCTCATTTATATTTTCAATCGTGGGCATAATGTATTTGACATTTTTGTAATCTGAGTAATGTGTTAGGCATAAAACAATTTTTGACATCATTATATCTATAGGATTTTGACTGAGGCTAATTTGTAGACCGTAATCCAGAGTGGCAGCTTTCCTACCCAGGGAATTCGTCTCAACCTCCTCGTATAACTTGTACCCCTGGGAAACAAACAGACATTTTGTGCAGTGGAGGCCCATTCTACTTGTGAGACCACGCCTTTCCTCAGATGCTAAGTCCCACGTGAGGGGTCCATCACAGCCAGGTGTCTGTAGCTGGTGTAGTGAGACAACTTCATTCCACATCTCCGCTGCTTTCCCCAAGTGTAGAAGTCTGTGGGAATTTTGGTTAGCCAGCCTAGGTAAGGTCACAATGGTTTATTTGCATGAAACGGTCAACAGGTAGAAGAGCATGAGAGTAGTCATTAGAGTTATTTTGACCTACCGATAGACATACAGAACTTAAATTCCATCATTTTAATTGTTTCAACTTAACATTATGATTTGTTTGTAAATGTTAAAGTGTAGTTCATGTACATTTTACTCATGTATTTCATACATGATTTTGATGAAAAAGAGGCTAATTTGCGCGCGTAACGCTTGGACCCGTATCTTTCATGTAATATACATTTATATTTTAAGCCTTAAATAATCAGGTATTTGACATTTTTTAGGGAATTCAACAGCAAAGAAGGAGGGGGAGTGTTAAGTTTGACATAAATTTTATAATCCCATCATTACCTATAGGATTTTGACTGAGGCTGCTTTGTAGCCTTTTCAGAGTGGCATCTTTGCTGAAATAGCCTAGGGAATTTCTCAACCTCCTTCGTTAACTTGTACCCAAAACAAACAGGCATTTTGTGCAGTGGAGGCCCATTCTACTTGTGAGACCACGCCTTTCCTCAGATGCTAAGTCCCACGTGAGGGGTCCATCACAGCCAGGTGTCTGTAGCTGGTGTAGTGAGACAACTTCATTCCACATCTCCGCTGCTTTCCCCAAGTGTAGAAGTCTGTGGGAATTTTGGTTAGCCAGCCTAGGTAAGGTCACAATGGTTTATTTGCATGAAACGGTCAACAGGTAGAAGAGCATGAGAGTAGTCATTAGAGTTATTTCCCTTAGACCTACCGACTAGACATACAGAACTTAAATTCAGCATAATGTAATTTTAATTGTTTCAACTTAACACTTATGATTTGTTTGTAAATGTTAAAGTGTAGTTCAGCTGCATGTATCACATTTTACTTTGCATGTATTTACATGTAGCTACATGTAATTGTGTATAACATGTAGTCCCCCATTAGAAACTTAATTTTTTTTTACATTTTTAACTTGATATCTGATATATAAATGCTTAATCTGTAAGAATATTTGAAAAATATTGCATTGTTATCATTATTTTATACAAAATTTATTGACTGAATCCTTTTCATTTAAGCACTGTGGTGGAGTTTCATCTCTCAGCTTGGTGGCACATTCCCTGCACAAGCATTTTCTCTTTTTCCGCCGCTGACGGACTGTCTGAAACCATCTTATTCATCTCCTTGGACAGTCTGCTATATGGTGCGGGTAATTTTTCCTCCTCTTTACTTTTCACCCCCTTATTATGTGGCACATTTTGGGGCTAATGTAACCATGATTATGACCCTTTCTGAATTTTGGCATTGCTTTAAATTCTCTTTGTTTAGTCTTATAATTCCAAAAACTTGACAAATAGTAATTAATGCTGTTTAAGGCTACAGTGACTGAAGTCTACTGTGTTATCAAAATGGGGAGGGGGGTGTCTTTTGTCTAAATTAATTGTAAACAAAGATGATATAGGGGGCACCTGCTATTTCTCTTAATATTAAAGCTTCATTAGATGGGGAGAAGAATCTTTTTGTATATCAGAGTCAATAATGATTAACTTTTAATAATCAACAAAGAGTTTGTGAATTTGTGACCTTTTGAAATCTTTGTGTATTGCCTATTTTGCTAGGCTTTCATGCAATTTTCAAATTCTGGGTAGAATCCAGAAAAAAATGACTCAATTTGACTTAATATCACTTTATTAATATCATAAAACACAAACATTTCATTAAACAAATATTTTTTTTATTACAGTCATAAATATATCCAAATATCATCACCGGTCAGAAAGTCATTCACTCTGTTGAACTGTGGTGGAAGCAGTGAGGTGTCACCTTTTGAGATGGACACAGTATCCAATACACTGAAGTCACAGGACTCAAATTTCATATATGTTCAAAGGTAGGTGTATAGTCTTTGAAATTACCCCAATTGACTAATTCTGGGACAGGTAAGTATGTAAGTATAGGAATGAGAGCACCAAATCCCCGGATGCACACATGGTTTTGTTTGTTTTGGAACATTAAACAGAATACTGAATGGGTAGGTATCAGGTATTTAATTGTTTTCATTTTAAAGTAAAATAAATGACGTTTGAAATAAATGATGGGATGAGGGAATATTACAGAAAGTATAGAATTACCAGGGAAGATTTTAGGAGTGGAGGTTGTTTTTTTATAATGTAGCGTGTTATTTACTGCGGATCTCTATAAGTTGAAAATAACTGCAATTTTTACCTATAGGTGTCATAACAGTATTAGGCCTTAGTTCATGTCAAATCATGGCCGACGGATAATAATTCCTGAGTTTTTCCCTTGATTTCAGGACTTTAGCAGAGAGGTAGGTGCCCATATTTTTTCTGAGATGTAAAACAGTATATTCTTTTCCAGAAAAAATAGTAGAAAAAAATTAATGAGACCAGTAAATATTTTTTCTAAATTTTATTTCAGGATTGAGTGATGAGGCCAAACACATGGCTTTCAAGCACCTAATTGACTTCGATGTAAACAAACTTGAACGCCTTGCTGGATGGGTATGTATTTTTTTGTACCGAAATGTTAAGTAACAGTAGTACTACAAGATGTGAAAGTGAAACATCTGAGAAGTTTGTTTTGAATGAGTGAGGCCAAACTAAAGGTGAGTAATTTTGGTAAGAATATATAGCAGAAATTAATACTGTTGTGCAACCTGCAGCGAGGGCATTCGGAAGGTAAGTGTTTATATTTACATGAAACTTACATGTTATTTATAATTATATGGGGAGTCTGGGTCCTATAAGGGATTTTTTATCTTCATCATGGATGCTGACTGCAGGCGGGAGAAATTAGAGATTTTGCTTGAGAAAGTTGATAGGGGGAGGGTGAATGGGTTGGGGTGTAATTTTTTTGATAGGAATTTACATACGGGAGGGTAAAAATCACATTTCCAGACAACACGAAAAAAGTTCTACTAGCACACAGATTCATGTACATGCTTCATACAAACACATTACATATTCCACATGATGAACACCTCTCACACATATGTCAGAATAGTTTATGCATCAATCCACTACACCTAAGTTTAGAGGATGCGGCAGTCAATAACAAAAGACAGTTATGTAAGAAATTAGTCCCCAAGGTCTGTTTGAGGCACGCGGGCCATCCCGATTGTCTGTTTGAGAACTGAAGGTAAGTCATTTTTAGCTCACCTGAGCCGAAGGTTCAAGTGAGCTTTTTGATCACATTTTGTCCGGCGTCCGTCTGTCTGTCCGTCTGTCTGTCTTTCTGTCTGTCTGTATACTTTTCACATTTTCGACTTCTTCTCAAGAACCACTGGGCCAATTTCAACAAAACTTGCCACAAAGTATCCTTGGATGAAGGGGATTCAAGTTTGTTCAAATGAAGGGCCACGCCCTTATTCAAGGGGAGATAATTGGGAATTAATGAAAATTTAGTTATATTTTAAAAATTTCTTCTCAAGAACCTCTGTGCCAGGAAACATGAAACTTTTATTCTCAGGTAGTGTAGATTCAAGTTTGTTCAAATCATGACCCCCGGGGGTAGGGCGGGGCCAAAATGGCCGACAAAAGTTTTACATAGAAATATATAGGAAAAATCTTTAAAAATCTTCTTCTCAAAAATGACAAAGCCATAATTCATCATATTTATATGGGAGCATGCTCATGTAATGTAGATTCAAGTTTGTTCAAATCATGACCCCCGGGGGTAGGGCGGGGCCAAAATGGCCGACAAAAGTTTTACATAGAAATATATAGGAAAATTCATTAAAAATCTTCTTCTCAAGAATGACAAAGCCATAATTCATCATATTTATAGGGAAACATGCTCAGGTAGTGTAGATTCAAGTTTGTTCAAATCACGACCCCCAGGGGTAGGGCGGGGCCAAAATGGCCGACCAAAGTTTTACATAGAAATATAGGAAAATTCTTTAAAAATTTTCTTCTCAATAATGACAAAGCCGTTATTCATCATATTTATATGGGAGCATGCTCATGTAGTGTAGATTCAAGTTTGTTCAAATCATGACCCCCAGGGGTAGGGTGTGGCCAAAATAACCGACCAACTTTTTACATAGAAATAAATAGGAAAATTCTTTAAAAATCTTCTCCTCAAGAATGACAAAGCCATAATTCATCATATTTAAATGGAAACATGCTCAGGTAGTGTAGATTCAAGTTTGTTCAAATCATGACCCCCGGGGGTAGGGCTGGGCCAAAATGGCCGACCAAAATTTACATAGAAATATATAGGAAAATTCTTTGAAAATCTTCTCCTCAAGAATTCAAGTTTGTTCAAATCATGTCCCCCAGGGGTAGGGCGGGGCCACAATGGCCGACCAAAGTTTTACATAGAAATATACAGGAAAATTCTTTAAAAATCTTCTTCTCAAGAATGACAAAGCCATAATTCATCATATTTAAATGGAAACCTGCTCATGTCTAGTGTAGATTCAAGTTTGTTCAAATCATGATCCCCGGGGGTAGGGCAGGGCCAAAATGGCCGACCAAAATTTACATAGAAATATATAGGAAAATTCTTTGAAAATCTTCTCCTCAAGAATTCAAGTTTGCTCAAATCATGTCCCCCAGGGGTAGGGCGGGGCCACAATGGCCGACCAAAGTTTTACATAGAAATATATAGGAAAAATCTTTAAAATTTTCTTCTCAAGAATGACAAAGCCATAATTCATCATATTTATATGGGAATCATGTAGTGTAGATTCAAGTTTGTTCAAATCATGATCCCCGGGGGTAGGGCGGGGCCAAAATGGCCAACCAAAGTTTAACATAGAAATATATAGGAAAATTCTTTAAAAATCTTCTTCTCAATCATTTTCTAAAAAATAGCAAATCCATGATTGGTCATGGGACTACTTTTGGATTTAAAGAATGACTGCACTTAAGCTATGAGAGTTGGAACCCGGTGTTTTGCGCAAAAGAAAATTCCAAAATTCATTCAATTTATGTTTTATAGGTATTAAACAATATCTTAAGAACAGGTTTTGGTATATTACATAACATGAAAGTATTAAACAATGACGAGCGACAACAGCTTTTGAGACGGGAATCTAGTAGTTTTGTCCCATTTCTATTGTTATTCATATGCATACCAGTTTTCAACGACTTTGTTTACATCGAGCCGCAACTTGGCCATTTTTCTTATTTGCACAGAATGTGTATTTTAACTTAAACTTATACATATCCAAAGGACAATGTTGGTCAAGTTGCGGCTCATATCTAATTTTTAAAAAAATATCCCCAAACTAGGATCGAGATAACTGCTAAATTAACCTGTCACCGTGCATCAACGATTGATATGATAATCACCTGAATCACGTGACATTCTGCTGTTCGATACGCTTATGCTTTCATTGAACATTTCATTGTGTGTAAGTCTCTGTTGTGATAGTATCTATTGTACTTCAAACTATGGGATATTTTTGTGCAAATTTTAATAGGGTTTGAAGATAATATGTCTCTTATTTAACTTTATGCTTTACATTAGGGGTGTTTGGAAAGAAATCTGGTATTGACAGTGTCAATAGTAAGTACGTGTATCTATAGGCTTATGTCGCCTCTGTGTTATGGTCTGTAGAGCGAGACATCTACCCCATCCCTTATCATCAGAATCATTTCATACATGTGCACCATAAAATCAACAAGATCTCTTTTTTCTCCATTTAAATTCGTATTGCGAAAAAAATCATATGTGCTAATGTTTACATTCCACAACTATGTGGTTTAAATGACTCCGCCTATTTGCGGATACCTTAGATTCGAAAGTGGTGTGTGGGCTTTTACATGTTCTTTTCAATTACATTTTCTGTAATTATAGAAATATGTATGACAAAAAATTCTAGAGATAAATATCACAAGCATGTGCTTGCACATTTATCATCGATAAATTTATTGATATATTGTAATGTTAAGCTTACAATGGGTAGACAAAAAGGTTTCAACTCTCATAGCTTAAGTGCAGTCATTCTTTTACAATAAAAAGCCATTTTATTCTAGTCCTACCCTTGGTGCTCAGGTGATCGATGTGGCCCATGGGCCTCTTGTTTACTTTTGCTGTAAGAATGTTCAGGGGGGATCACTCAGCCTCTTCACATATCCGACATTTGTATCAGTCCCTCTTTGAAAGTACATGTTAAAATTTTCTCTCACATGCTCTAGTCTCTTTTTACGGTATGTCAATGACTTTTTTCGTAATTTGTCAGATTGATATTTCTTTTGTTTTTTGCAGTTGACGGGTCACACGGGTGTTGACGGGAGTGGAGTTCCAAGGGCAGCACACTTCATGGTAGTGGAATTTCCAGGTCCATGATTCATCCTGTGTATAGCGGAGTAGATCTGGGGTTCAAAGTTCACGGAACATGTAACATTCTTTGGATTGGACTTCAAATAACCTCTGTGGAGTGCCTCGGATTTCTGGGTGTTGGTCCCATACCTGGTAGAGGAAAGTGTATTCCTGTTAAAGCGGAAGTTCACTAGCTGACGTAGGGTGGCCTGGTCTTCTTCTGTGGGTTGCAGTTTCCTTGCATGGGATGGGAGAAACTCTTTTGGCCAACATTTTTCAGGTAGGCCTCTACATACTAGTGAGTGGCTGGCACAGATCCTTCCACATTTGCCGGAGTAGCAATTGACGATAGCATCTGTTGCATGGCTCAGTACATTGACCAGCTTCTCTGTGTCACCTGGGTATTTTTTCAGTGCCTGTTGGTACTCTGCCGTACATCTCTTCATTAGGTCGACGGAGAACTTTCTCTTGGTGGCTTGTTTGTCTGCAGCGGTTCTACCCGGAAACATTATTGGACTAAACTTTGCAGCATCAATTGCTTTTTTCTGTGACTGGGCAAGGTGACGAGTATCTCGTAAGGCCTCCACGGTCTGTCCATGCTCTTTCATTGCCTTCTGCACTCCACGGTAGGCCGCACTGTCTCCATCAGTGGTGATCTGGCCAATGTAAGTAGGCTCTGGGTCACTTAGGAACTCACGGCAGATTTCCTCTGTGGCCAAGTCCTCCCTACCAATGGGCTGGTCCATCATTAAGGTGGCTGTACACTTCCGGGATGATCCGGACACTTGGTTCCTTGGCTTCGCTTATGACAGAGTTTGTTTTTTGTGACCACTCCAATAGTTTTTTTGCTCGGTGTAACATTTTCTGAAATGGTATATGTACTCTGTGTTGCAGGTTGAAATGGATTCCTGTCTCTGGACCAGTAGAGGGGATTGTTATAGCGTCCGTCACCTTCCACAGGAATAGGAGTTTGACCTGGAAATCCGTAGCTCTCCAGTACATCTTTGAGGTGAGTCCTTTGCCTTTGTAGATCTTCTCTGACCATGTTTACAATCTTGAGTCCTACCTTGTTAGCCTTGTACTGCAAACCACTGTAGGATGGTGCTGGGCAGTTGAGGGCCAGGAACACTTCCTGTAGTGTATTTCCCATAATAGGGTTGTCCATCAGGGCTGTCCATAGGGTAATGTTTGGTTTAGCTGCATTAGGTCCTCTCAGGTTAGTTTCTATCTCCTCATAGAGTTTCGTGCTCTCGGTGCGGAATTTACAGTACACGCACCTCAAGGTCTCCTCCCAGCATACCCCTTTCTGTTTTTCGGCCTGGTAGTCAAACTGTAGGTTGGTAGGGCAGTTTGGGCTAACTTCATTATGAAGATGGAATGCTTTGTTAAACATGTCGCATGTCTTCCCTGCATGTAAAGTCTGTAGGTGTTGTAATCTGGGCTAGGAGTAGAATTTGCATGAAGCATGTTGCATGTGGCCTTCGGTCGGAGTAGCATGATAGGCTGTTCATGGTTTAGTTGGTCAGCATTGTCTCTCAGAATGCACTCTCCAGTCTTGCTGATTTTAGCAGATACATGCCTCCTCACATACTTAGGCTTTGGGCTTCGTTTCTTCCAATTACTGAGGGGGGATCCCGTTTTACGGCCATCTTGGACTTTGAAAAGACCTCTTTTACTCTGACTTTTTCCTTTCATTTTTCAGTCTGACTGCTCTAATATTGTTTTGCTTGCTCTCTGTCTTTACTCAATAAACTAATGATGAAGTTTTAAGGCAAGTGAGTGCCAACTTCTTAGGAAGTAGCCAAGACTAATTCTTATTGCTTCAGCCTCTAATGGCAGGCAGAGCTGGCAGCACCATAGCCAATTGGGCTGTCATGGCTGATTAATGTAGCAGATCCTAAAGTGCTTGCAGTGTAATGACAGACAAGGTAATTCTCCATGGAAACAACATTGTTTCGATTGTAAGTAATAACACTTGTTTTTGTTTTAATGAGTTTATTTAATAAAAATCAACATATTAAAGCAATTTTTTTCACACAAATTGTCCAAAAATGAAAAACACAAATCACAAAATTATATAATACTCACTCATACACAAGTTCAACATTTCAACATTTCAGTGTAAAAATTTCATTTTCATTGATTAAGGAAAAATAATTAAAAATCTTAATTTACAAGTACATACAGTATGAAATCTTTCAGTTACACACATTTATCAGGTAAACATGCATAGACATTTTTCATTTGGCTTACACTGCTTTATTAGCATGAAATAAAAAAATTAGTTACACCATCACATACACAAATCTATAAACTTATTATTCATGTAATATATATTTTTAAAAAAAAAAATTAATTTTTATTGCAGGTGTCATAACAGTATTAGGCCTTAGGTTCATGTCAAATCATGGCCGACGATTAATGTTAATAATTTTTGGATTTGTTGTTAATAGATTTTAACACTTGATTTCAGGACTTTTCAGAGAGGTAGGTGCCCAAATTTTTTCTGAGATGTAAAACAGTATATTCTTTTCCAGAAAAAATAGTAGAAAAAAATTAATGAGACCAGTAAATATTTTTTCTAAATTTTATTTCAGGATTGAGTGATGAGGCCAAACACATGGCTTTCAAGCACCTAATTGACTTCGATGTAAACAAACTTGAACGCCTTGCTGGATGGGTATGTATTTTTTTGTACCGAAATGTTAAGGACGAATGCTACAACGTCATAATGGCGGCTTTTCCGTGTCTTGTTGTTCTGACAAACTTGTCAATTAAACTTGACATTTTTCATAGAACGGGAAAGAAATGGGAATGGACAGTTTAAAGGAGAAACGAGAAAGCCCTCCCCACATGAAGATGTAGGACACGACCACTCATATTCCAGTTTACCGACATCATCATCTACTTCAGGTATTGTAAAGTATATTTAAATTCGCTATTTAAGCCATATGAACATCACACTGTGACATTCACATATATATTTCACGTGGGGATTATGTAATGAAATTAATATTAAAATTTTAAGATGATTGTGAGATGTGCATAGATGAAAACATAGATGAAAACCCAGATGAAAACATAGATGAGAATGATTCGGAGTCAGATAAATGTGACGAAGAAGACCCCTGTACATACAGTACACACCATTCAGTACAAGGGAGACATATTGTTGAACTTGATGTTTTGGCAGAAGGACTGGAGAAAGGGTTTGTACATTTATCATTTACTCTTCTTTTTCTTCTTCCATAAACGTGCCCGGTTCTAAAGTTGGGCATTATTGCACATAGGGCTGTGTATTGAGCCAAAGTAATACATGTAAAGCAAATATAAAAAGTCAACACATAATTATTATTATTAAAGGTGTTCAAGCTGTTGACAACCATTACAATTGACATCATACATTGGAGAAAGTAGATATGGCCTAGGTAAGGATAATTTTTTCATTGAATTTTAATATCATGTCTGCATGTTATTTATAGTATGTAACTGTTGACTTATACTGGTTTTTTTTGTGTGTGTACACTTTTGCTCTGATTAAGTATTTTGTAATTCTTTTTCTTTATACTTGAATTTCAGGTAGTCTTCTTCACTTAAGATGTAGTTGTAAGAAAATTAACTATGTTCCCACAGGAAAACGACATTCAAAAAACATTTGGGATGTAAACTCAAAATTAGGTGCAGGTCAGTTGATTTATATTAATTTTATTTATTTTTTTATTATTTGAAATTAGAGTGATTGAAGCTTCTTTTAAGTTTTTGAAACACAACATTTCACTACAATCTGATTAATAATGCATGTATATATAGTACATTTGTATAACATTTAAATATATTGATAAATTTCAGCAATGATATTCTGTGGTATTGGTGAAAGTGTAGTCAATAATTTATTGGCTGCATTGAACCTCCCGAACATATCCCCCACCACCCTAAAAAGGAGGGAACGAGAGGCAGGTTCTGCATTTGAAGCAGTTGCTACTGAGACGTGTAGTGATGCAATTGCAGCTGAAAGTAGAAGGTAAGAAAAATTTATATCAATGTTTTGGTACAAAAGTAAGAATATATATTTAATAGCATCATTTATGTTTATAACATGGAATGTATACTTTGTAATGCATTAAATTATATATAGATACATGTTTCATTTGAGAGAAAGTTATGTTTGTTCATTTGCAGTTGTCAAAGTGAAGAAGACCAGGCGGTTTCCTTTGATGCTGGCTGGCAGACCAGAGGAAGTGGAAGGAACTATGCTAGTTTATCTGGTGTGTATTTAAAATAATTTTTTTGTAGCAACTTTTACCACTATTTTTATATCATGCATGTTTAACTGAATAACTGCATGTAAATGTAGTTATACATAGTGTTCTTTTATTTCAGGTCATGGTAGTATGATAGGAGTGAATACCGGAAAAGTCTTAAGTTATGCCCTACGTTGTAAAAAATGTCGTTTTTGTGACAGGGCGGTGGATAAGGAAAATCCTAAAGAGCATGACTGTAGAAAAAATTGGGAGAAATCCTCCAAGGCAATGGAGTCTGACATGGCAGTAGAAATGCTTCATGAATTGAAATCAAAGGGATTTCATGTTAAAAAACTTATCATGGATAATGATACTACTACGATTTCAAGGTTATAATTTTATGCTCTAAAAATTGTACATTTCATACTTAAATTAGAATTACTGTAATAATGGGTCATTACTTGCTAATTAATTGAAATAATTTTGCTATGTATTTGTAGGGCTCGAGCATCTTTTGATGAGTCTTTAGAAAAATTCTCAGATTTTAACCATACCAAGAAAAATGTAACAAACAAGCTATATTCACTTAGAAAGGAAAAAAAGATATAATAACCTTGGACCAAAAGCAATAAACCATCTGACTAAGTGCTTTGCATATGCTGTCAAGGGGAGTGAAGATGCAGCTAGCATGAAGAAAATCTTGGAGGCCATTCCTTGCCATGTTTTTGGTGATCATTCAAAATGTTCTGAGTTGTGTGGGTAAGTATTCTAGGTTAATTTCTAAACAATGATGCAATAGTAATAAGAATAATAATAATGTTAATTAAGTAAATTATTTCAGTAAAGTGATTTTCATCTTGCAGATATTTGAAAAATCCATCCTCATATAAACCAACAAGTTTGCCATATGGTAAATATATGACAGGAGAAGATCTGCTATCTGACTTAAAGACCATATTTGAAGAATATGCTGCAAATTCTGAAAAGCTTGTTAAAGTGGGTAGCACTCAGACCAATGAAAGCTTTAACCATACCGTAGCCTCAAAGAACCCAAAGTCCAACTTTTACAGTGCTTCTGAGTCTACATCATTCAGAGTGGCAGCGGCGGTGGCTCAAAAAAACATAGGTCTTCAAACACTAACAAAGGTTTGTATCATATATATTAAAACTTTACATGTCCAACTGATTTTGATGTCTAAATTATATGATTATCTTACAAATATATAATATCAAAAGCATTTTTAGGTCACCTGAGTAACTCAGGTGACCTATTGCTATCCGTTTTTGTCTGTCGTCGTGCGTCGTGCGTCGTGTGTCGTGTGTTAACATTTGAACATTTTCAGCTTCTTCTCTGAAACCACTGAACCAATTTCAACCAAATTTGGTATACAGCATCTATGGATGGAGGGGAACAAAAATTGTGAATTTCATGGTCCCCGCCCCCCTGGGGCCTGAGGGGTGGGGCCAAAACCACTAAAATTATTGCTATCTTTAAAAATCTTCTTCTTTACTCCTGGACATCAAGCAGGCAAACTGTTGGCATGAATGTAATGAGCATTGAGTCCTCTACCAAATTTGTGAAATTCATGGCCCCAGGGTCAGGGGTTCTAGTGCTAGGGCGGGGCTCAATAGATTATATAGTGAAAATGCATTATTTCTTTGAAAATCTTCTTCTCTGCTCCTAGGTATTAAATAAACTAACTAAGCACATAGTTATGATGAGCAAGAGTGCCTCTTCCAGATTTGTGAATTTTATGGCCCCAGGGTTAGGGTTTCTGGTGTTAGGGCGGGGCTCTATAGATTATATAGTAAAAATTAGTGTTGTTACGATAGTCGCCGACTATCGAAAAATCGTCGTTTAAAGGCCCAGATCGGCGACAATCGATTGTAAATATTATCATCGATAGATCGCTATATTTTTCAAGCCGTATTTTTAAGCCGATCAGGTTTAACTTTTATATTCACCAAAGGGACGTCACTCTAATTGGCGGTAAACAAAATGGCAAATGTGCATGGTGAAGAGGTTGACGCCGAATTATATCCATATCCTGTTGCAACACGATCTAAAGTTTGGAGTTTTTTGGCTTTCGGAAAAAGGGCGATGGGCCTCCATGCAAAAAAAATTATCAATGGACTCAGTTATTTGTAAATTGTGTAAAAAGTCGTATGCCAATAAAGATAAGTTGAAGTTCGCGGTCACATGTCATGGAATTCTATTCGTGCTGAATGAATAAATGTAACCTTCTTTAATAGTTCAAATTATCGATTATATTATCGATTGTGTTCTTCCGATTCAATTTGATAATCGATAGTAAAATTTGTCCGATTTTACAACACTAGTAAAAATGCATTATTTCTTTGAAAATCTTCTTCTCTGCTCCTGGGTATTAAATAAACTAACTAAGCACATAGTTATGATGAGCAAGAGTGCCTCTTCCAGATTTGTGAATTTTATGGCCCCAGGGTTAGGGTTTCTGGTGTTAGGGTGGGGCTCTATAGATTATATAGTAAAAATGCATTATTTCTTTGAAAATCTTCTTCTCTGCTTCTTGGTATTAAATAAACTAACTAAGCACATAGTTATGGTGAGCAAGAGTATCTCTTCCAGATTTGTGAATTTTATGGCCCCAGGGTCAGGGGTTCTGGTGTTAGGGTGGGACTCTATAGATTATATAGTAAAAATGCATTATTTCTTTGAAAATCTTCTTCTCTGCTCCTGGATATTACCGGTAAATAAACTAACTAAGCAAAAAGTTATGATGAGCAAGAGTGCCTCTTCCAGATTTGTGAATTTTATGGCCCCAGGGTTAGGGTTTCTGGTGTTAGGGCGGGGCTCTATAGATTATATAGTAAAAATGCATTATTTCTTTGAAAATCTTCTTCTCTGCTTCTTGGTATTAAATAAACTAACTAAGCACATAGTTATGGTGAGCAAGAGTATCTCTTCCAGATTTGTGAATTTGCTAGATTCTAATTTTAATAAGTGATCCTTGTTTGAAATTGCAGTCAACTCGAGATAATGGTTTAATCAGGTTTTATTTTAGAGCATTATTATGATGTCATATGACTGTGTTGATCATGTGACGTAGATTTATGATATTCCTACTTGTTGCACAAAAATCGCTTCGGCACAAGTGCAAAACAAATATTATGCAAAGTTTGTTACATAGATCAATTCATATTGATCTCTGGGGACATAGAAAGTGCTGGAGGCAGGTTTAATTTTTACTTGTTAAGAAAATATTTTACAAGAAATTCAACTTACCAGCGTAAGAAGGGGTATTTTCACTCTTTATCGCAATTTATACAAAAGCGGAAAAATTACACACAATCCTCCAGCAAAATTCAGTTAGAGGACATACTTCTCTTGAAGATTTACACAGAAAATCTTCATTTTGTCCTTGTTTATCACTTGTGCCAGTCCAATATAAACACGATTCATAAATTCTAAGTCTGTCTACGGACGTATAAGGGGAGCGTTTCACACATGATTTTTCGCTATTGTTTGAATATGTGCATATCAGACAAACGATTGGAATAGAGGTATTAAATTTGAAATGTTCAACATCATATCAGCACACTCGGGCTTAAAAAACAATCCTAACACTTGAATTAATACAAGCTAGTCCACAAAATAAATCTAAATGTTATGAAAAAATTATGACACTTTCCCCGTCATGTCAGCTCAAGTATGCAGTGACTTGACGTCATATTCTATTATGACGTCATATCTAGGTAGTTTAGAGAAGTTACTACAATTTGAACAGTTTGATATTTTATGGACAGCCTTATCCTAGCTGTGAATTTCACTAGAAGCAACACTCGCAAAATAAAATTCCTCGCTTTTATTTTTAATGACTTTGAAATCCATGAAAATTCTCTTGATCAACCATCTACTGCAAATTATTTAAGGAATGAAGCTAATTTTAACTTATGTTATCCGATATAACAAAACTTGGGGCAGTTTACGCTTTATAAACCGCGAAGCGGTTTATAAAAAAGCGTAAACTGCCCCAAGTTTTGTTATATCGGATAACATAAGTTGAAATTAGCTTCATTCCTTGTAATTTAATTCTTGTGTAGGTAATGAGTCAATATTTCCTCCGGAAAAAGACTTCAAGTTGAGCATTATTTTAAAAGTAACGTCAAGCGGAGTAATACGTTTTTGACGTAACTCATTGTGACGTAGGCAAGTTATGTTATCCAAAATATTATATATTCCTCTGAATGATTCAGCCAATGAAACTGCTTGATAAAAGTGAAATTAAATTATTAGATTTATAATGTAAAAGAGCCATCTCGCAATAATAAGAACTGTCTCAGAAAAAATATAAGGAATCTACAGTACCAACAAATATCTGGTTGGGACTTCTATAACACTTAAGAAATAAGGTATCATCTTTAAACATCTATCAGGATATAAATACGGGTTTAAACATCTATCGGGATATAAATACAGGTTGGTCACGAGATTAATGATCAATTTAATCTTGTACCAACCTGTATTTATAGCCCGATAGATGTTTTAAAATGATACCTTATTAGGGTAAACTGGGGTAATTTCGACCACTTATGCTGACATATGGCTTTCAATCCACAAAACTTTTCCGTTTTCAGATGTACAAATTCAAAAAATAACCGGAGTAAAGAAGATTGATTTTTTCTTCAAATTTAATCCTTTACGAACTAAAAATATGTTAAAAAATAATAAATTGGTTCAAAAATTAGTAACCATGATGCCTGGGTTAATTTCGACCAGCCTCAGGGTAATTTCGACCACAACAAACATCAACAGGAAAGATAACTCTTACAATGAAATTAACTCTACCTATCGCAATGTATTCAAAATTTATGTTCTTGGAAAATAAACTGTATGCTATAGGAAATATAAGTGTCTGTCAAAAAAGATTTTAAAAAATCAATTACATGTATTAACAGTATTATACTTACATGTATGTTTTTTTAATTTAGTAAAGAAATGAGTTGGGTTACCATAAGTTTTTCATTGTACATGTACGCAGCCTTTGACATTTTCATTCTTATTCATTATTCTGGATCTTAATTCGCCAAATCTAATTTCCAAACGATGCTATATTGTAATTTGGTAGTTATGCAAACAAATTTTCTCTTATACCATAGATAATTTCCTTGTTAAGATTTTAAACTGTCCAATCCGAACTGTACTTCATTTCAATTCATCTTTTCCGGGGCTCAACAGAATCAAAGTATATTTTAGGTTTGAACGCTTTTAAGCATATATACGAACTTATTTGAAATGTTGTATTTCGAATTGCTTATAAAATAAATAAAAATATGTTTGTTAATTGTTTAAAATCCTGAGAAATCCTATGTATGAAAGAAGTGTGCAAAATCAAATTCCTCTGAGCCCCCCCCCCCCCCCCACCCCCCACCCCCTTCCCCCGCGATGAAAAAAAATAACAAACTCAAACAGATTATTTATCTTTATACATGTGTGTTACTCAAACAGCTTGCTTGATACATGAACATATATTCATGTACTTGTCGGATTTGTGTACATGGATCGTACGTTCTTAAAACGACTGGTTCTTGGTTTTAGATATCGATCCTCATAATCTTGTCTGTCAAACAAATAAATTCGCAATGATAATAAAAAATACAAAAACTTCATTCTATAATCATATTCAATTCTCCCTGCATATTTTCATTTATTAATTTGGGTTTTTAAATCGTTTTGATTGCTATCGCCATGTGTAAATTAAGTTCTCTTCTTCGATCAGAGAATGCGCCGTCACCGCACTGCTCCATGTGCTCAGACAATTTAGAGTTACATTGTATATCACATATTGCATTTCATATATTTTTAATCGTACACTATTTTCTTTCAAAATATACAGAATTTTATGCATTATGTACAGTATGATATTTAATTTTATTTTAAAGATCTAAATCAGCATTGAATAACAGCTGTTAAACATAACCCACACATATTTCCCCTTATTACGTCACTGGTCGAAATTACCCCGCGTCCTTAAAAACAGTAGGGGTAATTTCGACCAAATTCAAACGGACGTTTCTTGTGCTTTTTGAGAAAAATCCACGATAAAATAGTGAAATTCAGCTACTTATATCACTCCAAGAAAATAATGAAATAATTTCAATTTAATTCGAACTGTTACAAGGTTGAATATTGTCTAACTCAAAAAGAGGTCGTACGAGTTATCTCTCTTGTTTTTCGTTGATCACATCAAGCGCACTGAAGACGGACTTCCGAGTGTCAAACTGGAGGGATAAAAAATAGCAAAACATGTAGTTATACCTCTGACCAAATCATTTTTGCAATGAGAAATTATAATAGGAAATCCAATTTAAGGAATTTTTTACTTTAAAATCGAATTAAAGAAACTTGTCTCATCAATAACGTAAATCATGATGCATTGTTGTGTTTGTGTGGTCGAAATTGAACCGTGGTCGAAATTACCCCGGCTTACCCTACTTATATTTATACATTTGTGACTTATTCATATTTTATATTTGCCTGATTGTGACTTTTAGCGTGTTTTTCAAACTTAAAGGCAAGTATGTAATCCACTGAACGCGCGTCAACCTGTTATGAGGTCACTGATAAATTATGTCAAAAGATTATCCATAGGCACATTTATGACCTCTTGACCCCGTACTGTATTTATACAGTTTTAGATACGCATTCCTTTCTGTAGTGTTATATAAAGGAAAACATTTGCAAATGTAAATATTTTGACATATCCATGGTATTCACAATACATGTATTAGTGTTCAAGATTGTTAAGTACAACTGTTTGTATGTTCAATATTGGTAGAATGTAACATTTATATCACCTGTTATATTTTGTTTTGTAGGAACTGTGTGCCGTCGAGATGACCTGGTTTACAGATTTATGTTCTCTGGCGGACAGGAAGTGACCAGCGGAAGTCCCGCCGTGTCCAGAGTGTTTGACCAATCAGGAGTGTTTACTGTCAACGTTACCATTAACAACCTAGGTATCAGTCCTTTAAAATTCATAAGGACAAGTTTTTAAATTTTCTTAACAATATTAGGCTAATAATTATTCCATTCTTAAGGCATCACCAGACAGCAATGGTCAGTGTTAAGGCAACATTAGATAGCAATAGTATACAGTTATGGAATAGGTACGAGGGAAATAGCAAATTTATGGTTCCCCGAGGGAGGAAACCATTTCATGAGGTGGTGAAGCCGCCGAGGAGGGAAATAGTTTCCTGCCGAGGGGAACAATAAATTTGCTATTTCCCGAGTTCCCATTCTGTAATTGTTTTATTATACCGAAACAATCGTAGGCGATTCAATTTTTTTTTTACCAGATATTCCGACATTTAAAAAAAAAAAAACACTGTAGAGGCATATTACAAATGGATTCGGTTTAACACATTGTATGATAAGTAATGCATCATGTAGTAAATCAATTAAATTATTTTTAAAAAGTATTTTCGATGACATTTTCAAGAATTATAGTTGTCTTCATTTTGTTTGAATTCAAGTATGATTTTGACACTGCATGTCGGAATGTTTTGACGTCATAGTTACATTGCTGAAAACATGATGTCACAGACTCGAGATTCCTTGAACGCTCCACCCACTGAACACTTTGATTGGTTAGAATTATTAATAAATATTCATGAGGGAGTAGTCCCAGGGAGTAGTTCTGATTTTACAGGGAGAGTAGTCTTCAAACGAGAGCAGTAGTCTCTTCTCTGGGAAATAGACAGTTTTATGGTATTAATTTTATATCTAGAGTAATTACAGTAGAGGTAGAATAATCAGTGTTAAGGCAACATTAGGCAACATTAGATAGCAATAGTCAGTGTTAAGGCAACATTAGAAAGTTACAGTCAGTGTTAAAGCAACATTAGATGGCAATAGTCAGTGTTATGGCAACATTAGATGGCAATAGTATACAGTTATGGAATGGGTACGAGAGAAATAGCAAATTTATGGTTCCCCGAGGGAGAAAACTATTTCCCGAGGCGGCGAAGCCGATGAGGGAAATAGTTTCCTGCCGAGGGGAACCATAAATTTGCTATTTCTCGAGTTCACATTACATAACTGTTTTATTATACCGAAACAATCAAAGGCAATTTAATTTTTTTTTTACCAGATATTCCGACATTTTAAAGATAAATTGCAGAAGCATAATTACAAACGCATGTTAAACAGACTGTATGATAAGTGATGCATCGTGTCCTAAAACAATTCAATAATTTTCCAATTACAAAAGTTTTTTCACTGACATTTCGAAGAATTAACGTTGTCTTTATTTTGCTAGAATTCAAGTATGATTTTGACATCGCATGTCGAAATGTTTTGATGTCATAGTTACATTGCTAATAACATGACGTCACAGACTCGAGATTCCTTGAACGCTCCGTCCACTGAACACTCTGATTGGTCAAAATTACTAATAAATATTCATTAGGGAGTAGTCCCAGGGAGTAGCTCTGAGTTTTCAGGGAGTAGTCTCCAGATGAGGGAAATTGTCTCTTCTCGGGGAAATAGATGGTTTTATGGTATTACTTTTATATAGAGTAATTACAGTAAAGGTATAATAATCAGTGTTATGGCAACATTAGATGGCAATAGTCAGTGTTAAGGCAACATTAGATAGCAATAGTCAGTGTTAAGGCAACATTAGCTAGCAAATGTCAGTGTTATGGCAACATTAGATGATAATAGTCAGTGTTAAGGCAACATTAGATAGCAATAGTCAGTGTTAAGGCAACATTAGATAGCAATTATAGTCAGTGTTAAGGCAACATTAGATGGCAATAGTCAGTGTTAAGGCAACATTAGCTTGCAATAGTCAGTGTTATGGCAACATTAGATGGCAATAGTCAGTGTTAAGGCACATTAGCTAGCAATAGTCAGTGTTAAGGCAACATTAGCTGGCAATAGTCAGTGTTAAGGCACCAATAGAAGGCAATAGTCAGTGTAAAGGCAACATTAGATAATAGATATCAATAGTCAGTGTTAAGGCAACATTAGATAATAGATAGCAATAGTATACAGTTATGGAATGGGTACGAGAGAAATAGCAAATTTATGGTTCCCCGAGGGAGAAAACTATTTCCCGAGGCGGCGAAGCCGACGAGGGAAATAGTTTCCTGCAGAGGGGAACCAGAAATTTGCTATTTCTCGAGTTCACATTACATAACTGTTTTATTATACCGAAACAATTATAGGCAATTTAATTTTTTTTTTCCCAGATATTCCGACATTTTAAAGATAAATTGCAAAAGCATAATTACAAACGCATGTTAAACAGACTGTATGATAAGTGATGCATCGTGTCCTAAAACAATTCAATAATTTTCCAATAACAAAAGTTTTTTCACTGACATTTCGAAGAATTAACGTTGTCTTCATTTTGCTAGAATTCAAGTATGATTTTGACATCGCATGTCGAAATGTTTTGACGTCATAGTTACATTGCTAATAACATGACGTCACAGACTCGACATTCCTTGAACGCTCCGCCCACTGAACACTCTGATTGGTCAAAATTACTAATAAATATTCATTAGGGAGTAGTCCCAGGGAGTAGCTCTGATTTTCCAGGGAGCAGCTATGAGTTTTCAGGGAGTAGTCTCCAGATGAGGGAAATTGTCTCTTCTCGGGGAAATAGTTGGTTTTATGGTATTACTTTTATATAGAGTAATTACAGTAAAGGTATAATAATCAGTGTTAAGGCAACATTAGATAGCAATAGTCAATTTTGTCCTGTCCTAAAGGTGGGCTACAATAAAGGATGTCAACATAGTTAGGGAAACAGAATGTGGCAAAATAAACACATGCAAAGATAGAAGTTCATCAAATACAACCTATTGGATTGAGTGGTCATAATAGTGAAGGGTTTTACATAGGAAGGCTTACTGGCCTATACGCTTCTTTATAAAATGTTCTTTCTGTAAATAAGATTCAATATGAAATAATTAAAAAAAAATTTAATAGAGTCAATAAATTTACATGTTTTAAAAAATTATTTATTACAGTTTTTGGGAGGTTTATGAGAAGTGATAAATGACTAATTTGGAGAGAAACTCTAGATATATTGAGGTTGAAATTGATTCAGACAGGAAAATTAAAATGAAACTGAGTGTAATTAAATTTCCTATTTTGGATTTTGATAATAAGTCGGGGTTTATCTTTAGAATTAAGGTTTAAGTCTCGGTTTTACTCATTAAATCTGCAGTCGTAGAAGCCAGACGGATAATATATTATTTAACTTCCTCCTTTGAGTTAATAACTCGGAGAACAGTTTCTACGAGACAGTCAGGTTTTTATGATGTCAGTATTTCTATAGGAACTTGTACTTGATCAATATTACAGCATAATGTCATTAAAGAGATACAAGAATATAGAAACTATAAACTCAGGATAGCAAAGTCACATACATTGATCTTTTTGCAGAAGAACATGAAGAAAAGCATTAATGAAAGAACAGACCTTTAAAAAATCTTGAAGATTCAACAACAAATAAAATATTTTATTAAATTTGTTTTGTTTCTCTTTGATAGTAAAAACAAAATTATGTCATTTTTTCAGTTGACAGTGTGGCTCTCTTTAGGTCCTTCACAGTCAGGAATGATGGGAGTTCCCCAGTAGTATTGTCCAATCCAATCTTCAGTGCAGTAAATCAACCAATCAAATTCAAAGTTCAGGTGAGTGTCAGTTAGGCATTATGGGTATAACCCAGAAATCCAATCAAATCTTTAGTTCTTTAATCAACCAATCAAATTCAAAATTCAGGTGAGTGTCAGTTAGGCATTATGGGTATAACCCAGAAATCCAATCAAATCTTGAGTTCTTTAATCAACCAATCAAATTCAAAATTCAGGTGAGTGTCAGTTAGGCAAGATGGGAATTGCCTATTAAAAAATTATGATAATGTTTAAGATAAACCACCATCAGAGTTATACAGTTATGTTATATGATGGGAATATACCCATTTGAAAATTTTAACATCTGCATAAACCGACTCCTTGTGTTTTATACAGGGTGAGGCTGTGGGGGCTTTTACTATTGAGGTCAGGTTTGGAGATCAAGACGAAGCAGTGGTTGTCTCCTCTACTCAGTAAGTGTATATTGACAAATATCAGAGAAATCCGTAAAGATGAGTGTTTCTGATGGCTATTTCAAATGACGTCATTTATTTTGGGACACCCTGTAACACCGATATGATTGTATCGTAGGATGTACTGTAATAATGTTATGTAAAACAATAAAGTTGAATTGTAACTCTGACTGACTCTGTCATGTTGTAGATGGGATCACTCCTATGACAGGCCGGGTATTTATGAAGTGTCAGCCGTACTACACACCGTTAGTCGGGGTAACCTATAGAGGTCACCAGTGTCGTCATTGTCCAGGAGAAGTTGAAAGAACTGACCATCAGAGCTCCGGGGGTCATCAAAATAGACAGGTAAATTGTGATCGATCATTATAGTTCGAATTCCATATTGAGACCGTTAAAATCGAGGTCCCGTGTTGCAGTAGGTGCTGGCACAAAAAAGGTCCCTTCCTGCTCAATGGCCCTGAGTGCAGAGCATTGGACAAAATTTGAAGTGTGTTGAATTCTCCATATGAGTGAAAAATTCTTGAGAGGGACATTAAACAACATACAATCAATCATTACACACATGGAAATTCTTATTTACTGTTATTGATGGGTAAATAATGATCATTCATTAAAACTAAAAGGTATATTTTCATCAATCTAGCTAGAAAGTTTTGTAAGAGGGGTATAACTTGATTTAAAAGTTCTTTTGATTGGTTATAGAGGTCATGTTTATATGGAAAGGTGCCATTACATAAATGGTGCCTGTTTTGGAGGGTAACATTTCAAATTGACACCCCTAGGAAAAGCATTGTCAACCGACGCGTCAGCCGAGGGGTGTCAATTTCAAATGTTACCCTCCAAAACAGGCACCATGTATTTTATTATACTGAATGTCTTATTGATTTAGGACGTCAGCAAAAGAAAAACCATCGATCATCTTTACGTTCCTGTATAGAAAGCTTTCACACTCACCGGTTAACTAATCTCCTTATTGTTGTTTGATACTCGAATTAGAGTCATTTATCATGTTAAGTTTCGTTATTTCTGGCTCGCAAGCATATTTCCTACACTTGCAAGCATGCATCCTCTGTCGTTTGTTGTTTTCAAGTAAGCTATATCGGACGCAAGCTTTTATTGAAGTCAAGTTAATTCCGGTTCTTTCAAACGCCCAGCTGACGTGTTGAGAATTCTACGGTGAACTGTACGTGTATAATTTCCACGCATGTGGCATTACTGTTGTGTCACGTTTGTTAACTGCGTCTAAACCAATCAGATTTTAGTATTTAACATGAAAGTATAATAAAACCAATTAGAACATTAATGTGGAAAATTTGTCATTTGTTTATTCCCCCTAATTTCATTAAGGCATTTAACTGAACATGAGAGACATTTTTCAAATCCAAGTAAGAGAAAGCAATGAAACCTGTTCCAATCTCTTCACTTTAAAGGTGTACCCTAAAAATTGAACATGAAGGTTACAAAATTACCTCAATCATCTAACATTAGGGAGATTCTGGTATAAATTTAGCAGGTTTGTGTAGGTTCAGACATTCCTGAGCTTCTGATTACAGGATGATGAGCATGCAGACAATTATAAACAGGAAGTGGTCGTCTACAGACTTCACCTCGAGTTATCCTCCTCTCACATTTGTACCGAGTCACTCTCACTCAGTCATTCTGAGCTGTTGTGTAGGGAGGGAGAAATCTGATTAGATTAACATTAAAACGAGGAACAAATTACGTAATCTTCAAAAGACTTCTCTTTAAAGAGAGGTGAAATATGAATCAATCTTACTGGATTTCAGGGATAAAAAATAACATTGTTCTGAACAATTGAGTCGATGAAGGAAATGTTTTTCCCTCTGGCAGCTGTAGAGAAAATCTCCCTGGTAGGATGGGTTTGTTTATAGGGAGACTGGAATGGATGAAATTAAGAATAACAATCAAAGCTTTTACTGCAGTGGTTAGGCATTGGAGCTTGCATTTGTTTATCCACTTTTCAGTTTTCCAATGAGTCTGACTCTTCTCTACACAATGTTAGATAATTGGTCTCATCTTGTAGCTCTGCTGCTGGGACAAGTGAATCATTTCAGAAGGAGGGGGGCTATTTCTTTCTGAGTATTTATTATTTTAAAAAAGTTTTTTAAAAATCCCTATTTTATGAGAAATTTATTTCAAGACGTAATGAAAAAAGATTATAATGAAATTTTCAGACTTGATTTTTATCATACCTTAATTCCTATGTAAAAAAAAAAAATCTGAGATGGGAGACCCCCCCCCCCCCAAAAAAAAGCAAAATTCCCACAGTAATAATCTCCCCCCCCCCCCCCTTCCCGGAAGGTCATAAATTAAAATTTGGAGACTAAGCTCCAAAAAAAAGTGTGGATTGAAGTTAAATTGTGCTAGGAATAAAAATTTAAAAAGTACGTGAAAATATCAACTGCAATTAAGACCCCTGCGGGTGTTGGGTGGAGCTCACCTACATTGAAAAACAATTATTGAACAAGAAACATTTGAACAAAGTATATTAACCCAGCACTCTTCAGAATACACACACTAGAACCAGCTAACCAGCCGTTCTAGGGAAATGTTTAGGTAATCAGACTTTAATTCCTGAAGCACAAAGCCACGTGCCACAATTCCAATTTTAAACAGATATTTCTCTCTAAAGAAAAACATGTGGTGATGATCAGGGAAAAAAAATTATTGAAAAAAAACAGAAAGCCCCAATATATGAGATGAAATGAAAAACCACAGGGTGATTAAGGTGAACTCTATTTTTTTTTCGTAGAATTGCAGATTTTATTGCTATTTTGTGTTTTCGGTTAAGTGTAATATTTTCAAAACAAAAATGTTCTGTTGTCAGCAAACCTAAGAACTCTCTCTCACCATTGTATCTATAATTTTTTCGATAACAAGGTGTGTGCACTTTTTAAACTTAATTTATGTCTGGAAATCTGTATGTGTGGAGAGGATTTTCACATGTGTAATTATCCTCAAGATTTTTGAAAGAACCATATTGACATATTTAGCTCACCAGAACCAGAGCTCAAATACTGTTCTGTTTAATCTTCACATTAGTCAATTTTTGTTTTTTATTTGACAAAGTATATTAATTGCCAGTCGGGCATTGAATTTAAAGCAGATTTATTTCATCAGAAATTCCATAAATAACCACTTCTTCTACAATTTTGGTCTGATTAAACTTTTTCACATGGCTGTGCCAGAGTTGCCAACCCTTATGATTTTGGCGTAAGGCGTACGAAATCAACATCTGAATTATGCCTTACAAACCTTGATCTCTTTATTCTTCCGACTTCAGTTTTTCTCGTTCAAAGTTTATAATACCGGTATTTTCATAGCTGGCAGTCTATAGTTTCTACTATTATAATATATTCATGATTCTTACAATGCTTGCTTGTATCATCATTTCGGTTTAAGAAGGCCGATCACATTCCTGTTAACATTTAAAGTAAACAAACTGGAAACGTGCCTCAGATTTCATGTCCATTTACAAAACATCTTCAGCGGCGGGGGGCCTAGGTGATCTCTAGACCCCACCTTACTATTTGTCATTTAATAATGTAAGCAGCTCTGCTGTACTTATATAATCCATCTTTCTTTGTAACAATTTTAGAGCTACAGTCTCATCAGAGACTTCCATTTTGTGATAACAAATTAGATGATATTACCTGTCAACTTGTTCTCATGTTCTTATTGACATAAATTGCTAATTATATAATATTATGGTATTCATTTTTTCAACAAAAAAAGTAAGCAAGAAAAATATTACTTGGAAGTTCAAAATTCGAGAAATAATGTATCATTTCAGAATTTCCAGAGAGCACCTGTTTGAAGCTGAGATTACCGTGGGTGGATCCAAGGAATTGACTGGGGGTGAATCCCAGGATTTTACAGGGAGTGGATCTGGGGTTTTGTACTTCTGGTCCTTAGACAATCGTCAGTCTCCTGCTAGCACTGTTAACTGGGTAATGTGTTAATTAACAGTTATATGACTAAAGACATTCATTGATTCTGTTATTTAAAGCAATATTATAAGAAGTGGTACAAGGGAGCTAACTTGTACAACTTGTGGATAAGTGAATATGGCATGCTGCAATGACAGTGTAAAAATGATTCAAACTTTAAAAATTAGTTCATAGATTTTATCCAATCAGTGTTATATGTACAGGAAGAGCACTTTATGATCTGTATTTTAAGATTTTGTCGTAAATACTGACTTGACAGGTTATTGAGGAAATTGACTGGCCTGGTACAAGTGTACTAACAGTGGGTGCTCAGAATGACCTTGGAGATAAGTTACTTGCTGTACAGGAGGTGAAGATCCAATACCCTCTCCTTGATGTGACCTTGACCTTCAACCCTACAGTGGAGGGGCGTGTCTGTGACATCACGGTCCGGGTCACAGGAAGTCGGGACGTCGTATTTGATGTGGATTTTGGTGACGGAGTTCAGGCTTTGTTATCCTCTGATGATGTCGTTGTTACCATAGATACCACCTCTAGCTCATATCTACCTAAATACACCGCCGTCCTACAACACCAGTACAATCTGAAAGGTCAGTACCAGGTCAAGGTCAATGTGTCTAATGCCGTCTCCTGGGTGACGGGGGATGTCACGGTGATGGTAGGGGAGGCTGTCGGGGACGTTACCCTGGAGATCCTGTCACCCCACAGGGAGCTGCCCGGGGTCTATATCGTGTCCCTCAGTGACCCCCTGACTGTCCGAGTGACCGCCGGCAGGGGGGATAATCTGACCTTCACCTGGGACTTCTCCGAGTATTCTGACGGAGGCACCAAGGACCAGCTAGGGTAATATGAGTAGTATTATAAGTATCAAGAAAATTAAAAAAAAATAGTAAATGTTTTACAATTGCCAATTGAGAGTTAATTTAAAAATTTTGAGTCCAGTTCAACATGCTGTTGATCATTTTTTACTTCGTAGGTACTGAAAGAAAATTTAATTTTTATAACTAACAAAGTCAAGTTCAATGTACTGTAGATATAAAGATCCTTTTTCACTTCATAGATTCTGTAATAAAAATTTAATTTCTCTAACTAATTGGATTGACTTTTTTCATGATTTTTGTCTGCCGCACACTATATGTATTCCTTTATAAATTTTCTTGATCACAGAACACCTTTGCTATAAACAAGGTAGACTGAAAGTAGGTTTTTTATTCATACAAATGTAGAATTTCTGTGTATGTATCACCATTCTTGTTGTAACACAGGAATGGTAATTCCAGCACGGCGACCTACGCCTTCAGTATGACGGACATTTTCCAGGTATCTGTCAGTATCAGCAGTCCCTACTACCAGGTGCCCCAGGTGTTCCCATTCAGACACAAGTTCAAGGTCGTCCAGGAAATCCAGGGAGTTTATCTGGAGGTCAAGGGGTCTGGGAAGACGGGAGCCGCCCTCAAACGTGTGAACGGAGAGTTACAGACGGAGGAGATACAATTCCTAGCCAGGTAAATAAAGTGTGTGGAGATTACACAGGAAAGGGGGGATACATTTCCTAGCCAGGTAAACTAATGGTGTAGAGATTACACGGGAAAGGGGGGATACATTTCCTAGCAAGGTAAACTAATGTGTGTGGAGATTACACGGGAAAGGGGGGATACATTTCCTAGCCAGGTAAACTAATGTGTGTGGAGATTACACGGGAAAGGGGGGGATACATTTCCTAGCCAGGTAAACTAATGTGTGTGGAGATTAAACGGGAAAGGGGGGATACATTTCCTAGCCAGGTAAACTAATGTGTGTGGAGATTACACGGGAAAGGGGGGGATACATTTCCTAGCCAGGTAAACTAATGTGTGTTGAGATTACACGGGAAAGGGGGGATACATTTCCTAGCCAGGTAAACTAATGGTGTAGAGATTACACGGGAAAGGGGGGATACATTTCCTAGCCAGGTAAACTAATGTGTGTGGAGATTACACGGGAAAGGGGGGGGGGGATACATTTCCTAGCCAGGTAAACTAATGTGTGTGGAGATTACAGGGGAAAGGGGGGATACATTTCCTAGCCAGGTAAATTAATGTGTGTGGAGATTACAGGGGAAAGGGGGGATACATTTCCTAGCCAGGTAAACTAATGTGTGTGGAGATTACAGGGGAAAGGGGGGATACATTTCCTAGCCAGGTAAACTAATGTGTGTGGAGATTACAGGGGAAAGGGGGGGTACATTTCCTAGCCAGGTAAACTAATGTGTGTGGAGATTACAGGGGAAAGGGGGGATACATTTCCTAGCCAGGTAAACTAATGTGTGTGGAGATTACACGGGAAAGGGGGGATACATTTCCTAGCAAGGTAAACTAATGTGTGTGGAGATTACAGGGGAAAGGGGGGATACATTTCCTAGCCAGGTAAACTAATGTGTGTGGAGATAACACGGGAAAGGGGGGATACATTTCATAGCAAGGTAAACTAATGTGTGAGGAGATTACACGGGAAAGGGGGGATACATGTCCTAGCCAGGTAAACTAATGTGTGTGGAGATTACAGGGGAAAGGGGGGATACATTTCCTAGCCAGGTAAACTAATGGTGTAGAGATTACACGGGAAAGGGGGGATACATTTCCTAGCCAGGTAAACTAATGTGTGTGGAGTTCAGAGGAAAGGGGGGGGTTATATCCTAGCCAGGTAAACTTTAGTGTGTAAAGATGACAGGGGAATGGAGGGGGGGGGATATTACCAGGTGAGCATTTAGCAAGGTAAACTAGAGTTAAAAGTTATTATATAGGAGAGTACATTCAACAAAAATACATTTCCTTCACAGTAAGTGAAGTACATTACAATGAGACTTGAAGTGTGTCTTCACAACTTGCCCCAAATTAGAAATTGTTACCAGCAAGTGCATTAAAGTCAAATGTTATTCTTGAGGAAGTCATTCAAATACAACAATTTTTACATTTTCTCATTGACGTAAGTCATATAGTATCCTAATTATAATAAAATTATGTCAATTCTGTAAATAAGAATTGTGAAAATTACATGTAAATAAGCAGGCCTAAATGATGACGATTTAATCATCCTAAAAAAAAACAAACAAAGATAAATGAATTTAAACTGTTTTATTAATCGAATGAAATATAATCATGAAATGAAGAATCTATAAAGGTCACTTTTAATGCATCCTGTAGCTGACTGCTTAATACAGGTTTGACTGTAATTATGATAAGCTATGGTGCCTCTTTCATTTTATTATAGAATAGTTATTAGCTTTATAATACATGTAATAAAACAGACAGAAAAGAGAATATGAAATCAGAAGAGGATATGTAAATGAGAAATCTCTCTCAGGTGAACTCCTATAAATACCATCTGACATTTAATTAATAAAGGGAATCCATTGGTAAACTCTGTATTCTCATTTCTGTAACTGATTGTATTTTGTCGCATCGTTCTTGTCTGAGAGATTGTTGGTATGAGTATAGAGCAGCCTGGTGGTTCCCTGTCACCTGTTGACAGATCCCAAGAATCTGCCACGATATGTCTCTGAGGAGTAAAGGTATAAACTGTTCTTGATCATAGTGAACTAGGGTCTGTAGATCATCTAGAGCTGTTTGTGCTCGCATTGTGTCAACATGTCTGTAGCACAAGATCTCTAGCATGTATAACAGGATAAAGGGTGGTACAGGTAATAAAAACCAGCCCTTCTGTAGAGCGGACTGTTGTTCAGGTATCAGTTCACTGATGAAATGAATTCTATTGTCAAGAATTACAATCGCTGCTACAACCTGTCTAATCTTTGAAGACCAGGACTGTCCCCCTACAGCCTCAGTGTACTTCTCTGTATCTATATTATCTATATTCATCACATAAGGCTGTGCTAACTTGACCTTGACCATCTCTATAATAGATAAAGCTTCCATGTATCTAAGTGTCTTGTAATAATACATGGCTATGTACAGCATGTCTGTAATACAACCAAACCTGGCTGCTAATTTCAGCATTTGACTGGAGATTTTGTCAGCTTTATAACTTAGTTTGTTATCAGATGTGTAAGTTTCCATGTGTAATATAAAAGCAGTGTATTGAAGGACCTTAGTGGTCATGTTCTGGAGCATAATGACTTGATACTGTGTCAGGAGGGGTGAACCTATCATCTGTTCTATTGTATGTAGACATCTAATGCAGATTTGTATGTCCAATTTCTCTTGTATTACGGAATGATGTTGTATTTCAGCAAATAGATTTATATCAAACTCAGCCTCAGAAATCAGAGTATGATCATCTGTACAGATGGAGTTTCTGGGGTTATAGAGGACATCTATAATATAAGATCTAATGAAGGGACTGTGTAGCAGGAATGCTATACCCTTCTCATACAACTCTAACAGTCTTATAAATAACTGATATTGTTTGACACCATGAATTTTACTCAGAAACATGTTGTTGCCTGGAATGAAAAAGTTAGGACAGACCCCCTCATACACCCATTTGAGGATGAGTTTAAAACAGACCCAGAAACCCCCCAGGAGATTTTGTGGACACCAATGAGGCATTGTATTTTGTTGAATCACCCAGAAAACTGCTGTCTTCATGTGATAGGAACACAGTAATTTATCATCATCACCTACTCCATTGTTAATTATTTTTGTTAAGATCAATTTAAGTAAGCCATAAGTTAAGAATTGACAGTGATTCATTACATACACAAGTTTTTTTTCTGCTCGGGAGAAAGAAATTCTCCATTCATGATCTTCATGATTTCCTAGCTTATGTCCAATTGCTATAAAGTGACATCCATTTTTCACTATATCATCAACAACATGAGGCGGGGGCCATGAGTGACATCTGTCTATCCATGGGGAGGCAGAGGGAGGCCAAAAGTCACTAACAAAACAGAGGGCATGATCATATTCTAGTGTTCCAATTGTTCCACTGGCACACGGTCCATGTGGAGTGGTGTTATAAGGTTGTTGCTTAGATAAAGAGATCTGTCTGAATAAAGAACTAGATATATAATATCTGTTATTCACTCTAACACACGCTTTCAGGATTTCACTATTCACTCTGGGTGTCACTAAATATAACAAAGTGAATCCTGGTGGACTATCAGAACTGTCACAGAGGATCAGTGTATGTCTGCGTGTGTTGTAATACTGAGATTGAGATAAGTCCCAGATCACACGGTGATCATCTGGCCACCACATAGTGTCTCTATCTGATCCTTTCAGTCTGAATCCTTCTCCGTAACTTCCACTCACCATCTGACTCATATTATCTCTTGTTGTCACTTGATTTATCACCATCTCCAAGATATCCAGCACATCTCTCCTCATGGCCACCATTTGTGAGGTCCCCACTATATCACACAGTCCCACAAACACCGACTCTGATATGCGTTGTATGGCTATCTCACTGAGAATGATTAAAGGGGAATTTATATTTGTGTATAATAAGTGTTTAACTTTTGTAAATCTATAATATAATTATCATAATTGATAAGCTTAATAAACAAACTATTATGTTTTATTAAAAAGAAATGTTGACAGTGTATATTTTCTCTTAATTAAAAAAAAAAAATTTTTTACATTCATATATTTGTAAATTATGAAATAAAAAAATTTCCTCAACTGAATCAGTTATTTTTCAACTGAGTGAACTAAATCATTCATTTTTTTCAAATAGTGAAATTTATAACTGTAAGTGTCTCGGGTATGTTTTAAATTCAGTGGTGAAGTTACAACCAATTATACTGTCAACAAATTACACTGATTCAGATGATTTTGAAATTGTTATTAGTGTTATAAATTCTTGTCATGAAAACTTACGTTTGTGATCTTCTAATGGAGTCCATTTTCAGTGGTGTATATTCCTTTCTGCTGTTGTGTAGGCTAGTGTCAAGTTACAGATTGTATATTGTAAACGTATCTCATTTATATCATGGTGTGTAAATCTGCTTAGGAAGTATGGAAACTTCCTTTCTGAATCAAATTCATTAAAAATGTTGAATTTCCCCAATATTACTTACCAAATATAACTTATATAGTCATCAAATTCGTTTCCTGCATGTATTATGGACTCCTGATGCTTTCGATGAAATTGTCTGATACAGACTTATTATCAGTAACACTTGAATGTTGGCTTAAAATATTTCCAGCTATGAATATGGGATTAGCTTTATCCTTAGATATAAAGCAAAACTGTAATAATAGGATAGGTATAAAATGGGGATTGCTAAGATAGGATTTTATGTCCCACCATGAATATGGCCAGGGCAGATAGTATACACTTATCCACTGGGTGTTTCAAAGAAACTAAGATATTTTCTTCAAACTTCATATGCTGTTAGATATTGATGATAATCACTCATGGGAGTACCTATTGCTATCCGTTTATGTCCATTGTCGTATGTCACAACTTTATGTACTGGCCTCAGGGTCAGGGGTTCTGGTGTTAGGGCAGGGGTTTATTGATTACTGTGGTTTCATCAATTTTCGTTTCAATTCAACGGATGCTTTCGAGGATACGTATATTCATGGACAAAAGCATTGCATGTCTATGCAAATGAATAACACATTTCTCAATTCAATGAACATTTAATTTCGTGGATCAGTTCAGCAACAAAATCCTCGAAAATTGGTGTTCAACTAATATTGATGAAACCACAGAGTATAGTGAAAATACATTAATTCTTTGAAAATCTTCTCTGCTTCTGGGTATTAAATAAAATAACTAAGTACATAGTTATGATAAAGAGACAGGGTCAGGGGTACCATAGGGGGGGGGGCTCTACTTATTTACTGAAAATGAATTTATTGTTTGAAATCTGCTCCTAAATTGTTATTAATAAAACATTTTTGATAAGCAAGGGTGCCTTTTCAAAAACTGTGCAATGCCTTGACCTAGGGCTTGGGGTTCAAGTGTGGTAGGGGCACTACTGATTATTGCTGAATAATACTGATAAGTTGAAATGCAGTTGTTGTTCCATTACCCTGCCTATGGGTATTAAGTAACCAAACTAAGCAATTACTAAGTGTATAGTTATGATCAGATCAGCAATGGTGCCTCTTTCAAAGTTGTGAATGTCATTATGTCTAGTGTAAAACATGAAGCAAATTCAATCATTTGAAAGTTGTTGCATGTTCGATGCTCAGGTGGCCTGTAAGGCCCATGGGCCTCTTGTTATTATGTATTATCTAATCTCATTAACAATTTCAGGTGTATGAAAATTTGCTCCTTTCTCCTGGAAAGCACACCAATTCCTACATCAGTAAGGCTTCCAGGAAAAGAGATTATCAGAAGATTGTTAAAAGCAGCGTGGAGTGTAAGAAACGTAGAATGGAACTCAAATCTGCAGCAAATAAACAGGTATTTCAATTTAATTGTACATGTACATATTTTGTGAATTTAAACTATCCTAAAAATTGATTATTTTGAAAGTTTTGTACAATTCTGTAAATGTTTACTATTCAACAGGTATCAACTTCTGAAGTTAAGGAGGGGACAACATACCAGTCAGCAATAGATCTAGCTGGCAATTTAGAACCTGATCATCTGCAGGAAATACCAGACAGGACATTGCCACCTGCTTCCTCCTCTGTATCAAATAATGAGAACACCTTCTTATTTTTTGATCTAGAAACTACAGGTTTAGGTAAGAATTTTATAAAAACAGTGCCCACACACTGTTATTCTGCAATGTGTTCTCATTACATTAATTGTATCACTTTCACTTCATAATATTTTTATATAATTTATTCCATTTCATTACAATAAATGTTAATATCATGTTTATATAAGGTACCTCATCAGAGATTGTTCAGCTAGCCTGTGTGTCTGGTGATGACATCTTTAACAGATATGTCCTACCTAGCTGTGCCATCACACCATCTGCAACAGCAGTCACAGGCCTTCATGTTGTAGGAGGAGAACTTTTTTGCCACAAAGAAAAGGTAGTGAGTGTAGGAATTGACACTTGTCTCAAAGATTTTAAAATGTGGTTGAGCAAATTTCACAGACCTGTCCTTGTGTGTCACAATGGAAAGGTATTTGATTCTGTGATATTGATGAAAACATTATCAAATCACCCAGCATGTGGTTCATTACCTATTGAAGGTTTTGTAGATACTCTACATGTATTTAGAGAAGTTCTACCAAAGAGGGACACGTACAGATTAGAAAAACTGGTGTTAGATACAATGTCTGTGGCATACAATGCCCATTCAGCTGTTGAAGATGTAAAGATTTTACAATCATTGGTGAAACATCATGGGTTATCATGTGAAATATTGTTGAAACATAGCTTCAGTGTTGACTTTATTTTATCATCAATTGAATACAAATCAAAGACCACTGAATGTTTGAACTCTTTGCAGCCTTTAGTTACATGTCTCTCTAGTTATATGATTAAAAAGATTGCACAGTCTGGTTTGGCATACTGTCATCTGAAACTTGCTTTTGACAGGGGAGGAGCAGAGGGCCTTGAAAATATTCTTTCAGAGAAGCAGTCAGATGGAAGTATTAGAGTTACAAGAAATAAATCAATTCTTTCCAAAGTTATCACCCATTTCAGTACATAAAGTATCTCAATGCCATGAAGTATGATTCTTATAATTGATCTGCAATTGACCATACGATTGAACTTTGATTTTGACATGAAAGTAATCATAATTCTGTGTCCTTTTTTTCTTGCATGATATTAGGAAGGGCAAAATCTGTAAGTATGGATACTTTATTAATTAAAGATACAAGAGTCATCTTTTGTGTGATTTTAAATACCAGTGAAGTATGTAAGTATACATATACTTGTTATTTTATCATTTTATTTTTCATTAACTTTATTGATGCTATCTGCATTTTGGAGTGTGTATTTCCTATATGCTTTTCCATATCATTTTAGTGCAATATTTGTTGTGTTTTCTTCTTTTTTGTTTTGTTTTTTTTTTTTGTTTTCTTTCATTTTCATTGTTATATTTTTATTTTGTTGCTGTGTATACATGTTTGTCTACCTGTTGTTTGTGTGTCTTCCTTTTCCTTGCTACTGCTGTTGTGTGTTTAACGTGATGTTCACTGTGCATTTTTTTGTCCTATCTTTCTGCTTCATCGCGCATGCATTCAAATATATATAGTTGCTTTTTGCACTAACACCTGTAAGCATATTTTCCTATCCATATGTAACACTGCATACTATTTTATCTATATACATATGCTGTAAATACCACTAATTCCATTTCCTTGAGCAAAAAAAAAAATATTTTTAGTTTTAATATATGTAAATTTTCATGTAAAAGTACCAGTTTATTTGGGCCCTACCATATTAAGAAAGATAACTCTTCAAACCAGATCTTCTGAACCAGCATTTTTGAGAAAATTTTTTGTAGATTTCTTAATCAAATTTCATTTCAATTTTTCATTTGCACATCATCAATAATCATGTGTATTTTCTATTTATAGATTTTGGTACAGTTTTAACCACCTGTTTTCAGGAAATTGAAAATGAATGTTAAAAAAACACTTTTTTTCACAAATAATAAAAAAATGTATGATGAAAAAAAATTTCTTTTGTTGTATTTTAATTCTTACATAGTCAACGGGAATGTTTTAAGTGAATTGAAAATGAAATTAAAGATAATAAATTAAAAATTAAATAAATTCAAATTAATTTTAAAAAATAAAAAAAAATTGTAAAAAATAAAGGATAAATATCTGCATTCTGGGAATGTTGTCAATGATTCTATACATGAATTTAAGAGGCATGCATATTACAAATATCACTAGGTGTGTTATTCTACCTTAAGTAACAGCAAGATGTGAAAATGAAACATCTGAGAAGTTTGTTTTGAATGAGTGAGGCCAAACTAAAGGTGAGTAATTTTTGTAAGAATATATAACAGAAATTAATACTGTTGTGCAACTTGCAAATGCCATGGGACTCCATATATTTTTTTCAGCATTTTTGGTAGGCTTAGAACAAAGTTTGAAATGATGCTAAGGAATTTCTGAAATTGTCATAGTAAAGAACTGAGGGGGCCTAAGGTTTGTATTGAGTTTTATGGGAAAATAATTAGTGGTCTTTTCCCTATAGATAATAGAGAGAGCTGGCTGTCGTTATTGCTAGAGCTGCATATCAAGGAGAGGATTATTTGATTGAATTGACAACCCAGATCTGCATAATTATGCTTCCAGGTATTTTATTAAACACCTCTAATGTATTTCATTAAGAAAATCTAAATTGTAAGCATATTTCATAGTCTAAAAGAAATTCATGAATTCATATTTTTTTCACAGAGCCTTTTATTTTGTGCAAACTATAGGTCAATGACAAAACTTCAGGACAGGCCACGATCAAATATGGAGGTGGAAGAGCACATAATGCTGATACTTTTTCAAAGTATAATTTGTTACATATTCTCGTTTGTTTTTATTTCAGACTGCCCCTGAGATGTTTCCCTATGAAGAATTTCCTGTAAGAGAGGTCAAGGTCAACACAGACCTCCACTTTCCAGGGGCCGGGTGTCTGGTGGTGACCTGTAAAACAGACTCCAAGGTTACAAAGACAGAGTAGGCACATTTTCTCTGTTGCTACATCTTATGTTCAACAATGTGTTTTGACATTGAATGACTTTTTAGCTCACCTGAGCCAAACGCTTAAGTGAGCTTTTCTGATCAAAATTTGTCCATCATCTGTTGTCTGAGATTGTTGTTGTCATCGTCGATGTTGGCGTCCTTGTAAACTTTTCACATTTTCATCTTCTTCTCAAGAACCACTGGGCCAATTTCAACCAAACTTGCTACAAAGCATCCTTGGGTAAAGGGGAATCCAATTTTTTTCAAATGAAGGGCCACGCCCTTTTCCAAGGGGAGAAAATTATGAATTAGAGAAAAATTAATGGCATTTATGAAAAATCTTCTTCTCAAGAGCCACTGGGCCAGGAAAGATGAAACTCAGGTGGAATCATCATCAGGTAGTGTAGATTTAAATTTGTTCAAATCATGTCAGTCAGGCGACCCAGATGGCCAGTCAGTGGACACCAGAGATGGACTCGGCCCTGGTCCTACACATCAATGGACTCGGCCCTGGTCCTACACATCAATGGACTCGGCCCTGGTCCTACACATCAATGGACTCAGCCCTGGTCCTACACATCAACTTCTTGTACCGCAAACTAGCTGTAGCCACTGCTTTGTTACATCCTCATGAAATCCATATCTCTGAGGCAGTCCTCAGCAATGAAAAGATCAACTGCTAACAAGGTACAGTACGTAGAAATTTACATAACTCTTCTGATAATTCAACTGAAAATTTATTTCAATTCAAATTTCATCAATTAAGATTACAGAAAAGCTCGGTTACAACGAAGTCACTGGGACCCATGGAATTACTTCGCTATATCCGTAATTCGTTATAACCGTATAAGAAATTCATTAAATTTATATAGCTGGGGATCCAAGATGACTTCGCTATATCCGTAAATTCGCAATATCCGTGACCAAGCTTTGCTGTACTTAGTATTACGGTACAATTTTGTAACATATTGGAAGTAAATAATGAATAATTGTAAACATTCAGATTACTAGCAACAATGGTAATAATGTAGCTGTAATTTAAATTCCACTTGATATATTGGGATGGTACCCTCTGTTGTAGAAGATATGAAGAAATTCTCGGCTCATAAGAGCGACAGTTTTATTGAAAAAGGATTATTGTTTTTAAAAAATGGAAATTTTGACTTAAGAAATGAAGCTTATTTCAACTTATGTTATCCAATATAACATAACTTGAGGCAGTTTAGCTCTATAAACCATGAAGCGGTTTATAAATTAGTGTAAACTGCCACAAGTTTTGTTATATCGGATGACATAAGTTGAAATTAGCTTCATTTCTTAAAATTTAATTTCAATGTAGACAATGAGACAATATTTCCTCCAGGAGGTTACAGACTACTAATTTTACCCCTATTTCAATAACCACTCAAGTAGTTCTAGTTTAAAGATAGAGGTTTTTTCTTAAAAATTCTTTGGGGTGTTTATGGATTTGAAAGCGGTTATTTTGGGGCATAAATGGAAAGGAGAGGGTCTGAAAAAAATTATAATAATGGGAAATTTCGCTTTTAAGTGCGTAATAGGAAGGGTGTAAAGAGGCCCATATTTACCCTTTCCTCAAAGAGAAAGTGAAAAAAGCAGGGTAGGGGTTATTTGCAAGGCCATAAAAGACTTGCAGACTATGAATGTTCCTGAGAACTTGGTAATTTTTGGACTTGAAATGGTCTTACTCTGTGCCAAGTTTCAGGTAAGTTGAGCTGGTGTAATTTTTTAAAATATTTTTTATGTTATAAAGGAATGTATAGCAAAATAATTGGTAGTCTGTGTCCTATCAGGTCAAAGGTCAAAACTCGTATTAATCACTTTATTGGCACTTTTCGGATAATTTGGAACTAATTAATATGCAAATTGTTGACAAATTTTATGGAAAAAAATTGTATTTTGGAGAAGTTAAATGGATTTAAATAATTGAAAAGGGGGAGGGGCACCTGCTCAGGTTGTCAAAGGGATGACGTAATGTGTGCAATTGATGTGTGTCAAGAATTTATGCAAATATGAATTTTGATTCTTTATATAATGTTGTAGGTAACATAGAACCCATTCCCCACCTATCTTGTTATCTTCAATGTCAAATGGTGTTCAAAACCAAGGTATGTTTTTAACATTTGATTGTTTAGATTACACTATTGTTAGTAGGAAAGAAATGCCTAATTTCTCAAAACTTAAGCTACTATGTGTTTGTAATAATATTTGTCCCAATTACTTATTTATTTGACACAATAACTTATTAATTATGAATGTGAACTGAATTTAAAATGCTTTTAAATTCATTTTTTTAGTGGCTCATATTTTGCAGATTGTGGGGATGCATGCAGTTGTAGCCTGGATGGGTGACTTAAAAATTTCAGGCCAGTTGCCAGTCAGAAGTGAACAATTTTTGTACCAGAAGCAGAGAAAGTGAGCATTCAGAAAACAAGATACAGCTGTCAATATCACAGTCAAAAGCAGCCAAGTCAGAGGTATACAATCAACTGAGTCATAGTTTGTATTATTTTGTTTGTTTTGTTTGTTTTCTTTTTTATATACTGTTTTCATCTGTTCATCATCATGTGTTGCCTTTGAATGTAATACTATACTCTCTTCAGGAAGCGATTGCACGGCGTCACGTGATCACGTCATTAAGTGAATAAAAAGAAAATGTTTACTGTAACTATTTCCGGAATAAGGAGCGTCATATGTTTGCGCTCATGACAAAAGGAGTTTATTTTTCTAAAGTAAAGAAAGAATAAGATATTAAAGATTGTTACGATGCACTGAGCGTGTTGGTGAGAGTTGATCTTATTTTTTATCTACGTGCATGTTTTACGATTTGACACGTCTATCTATTGTATATCTCTGAACATTGAAACCTATTTCATTAAAAATAATTTTGATTTATATCTTGAGGTTTATATCTTCATTTTAAAATTAGAATTTTATTTAAGATTGTTGTTTATCATAGGATCTACATCTATACATGTATAGATAATTTCCAATAAAAGAATTAGACGGCGTGGTTTACTAGATACATGTATAAATATTGATGAACGAAGGCGATTTTGATAAACGTGTTACGCCGGCGAAGACCACTTATGCCTAGGAGCTTTAAAAAAAATATCGCAGAGGATTTTGTTTTCTATTATAAGATCTTTAGCATTTTCCGCAGTGACATTGACCGTGTAAACATGCATGCAATCATCGTCGCACATATTTTCTAAACGATTGTTATAAAATGTTAAAATATGCGTCGTATTGAAAAGCTTCTGAAAGAAAACCAGGGAAGATTTGTACATAAATAAATAAAAGAAATGTGAACTCGTCATGCTTATGGGAATACATTTGAAAAATGCTTTTTTTGAATCACATGAACATAGATGTTTTACTCCAGCATATATCATAAAGCGACGGAAAGTTATTTCAATCAATGATTGTTTTTGAATCAAAATAGTAGATCTATAGTTTTGACGTCAATTGTGGCATTATGACGTCACAATGGAGATAGCGATCATCCATGTACAGGAGAAAATGAAGTAGTACTTACTTGAAAAGAATCGGAAGGAAAACTATTTGTAAATAAATGTGAATATTTAGAATTACTGTAATTTGGCCAATTAATACCGGTATTTATGGTTGAATACATTTATTTTAAAAAAAATTAATGCAGTTACAAGTTTTACAAAATAACTTCTTATCATTCAATGTGTTCAAATGTCTGACCCCCCCCCCCCCACCCATTACAGGCCATTAAGAATAAACATCGCTGAGTGTTCTAAAGCATGAAGTATAAGGCCTTTGAGGACTGTGCACTTTTTTATAATGTATTATTTATTTATACTGATATAGTAACAAAATGAATGGCTCGGAGATGAAAAACTGAGTTTAAAAAAAGTTTATTTTCGTGACCACTGTCGGTGATAAGTAAGTCATTGTGCTTCACATATAAAATGGGCATCAGCTGCCAGATTTTTAGAGAAGAAAATACAAATAATATTTATTTATCTATACATATGACCTTTTTTGTCTTTAAACGGATTATGCATATTTAAGGTCCAACAACAAACCATCATATGAAAATCTGTGAAATCTCTTAATATTCTAAAAAGGGGGGGGGTACTAAAATGCGTGTAGCTTCAAAATTAATCTGATTACCTTACTTCATATTTTAACCATAAGTCACTTATAATGACTAGTACAGCATATATTAGTTTTGGGAAAATTCATTGGATAATTTTTTGTCTAGACGTTAAAAACTGCTATTGAGGTGAAAATATTGCTGCAAATTTACAATGAATACTTCCCAAAAAAACAACGTCATTACCACATTTATCAATAGTTTCCAAAACAATTTTTATTATCAATAAATATAAAGCATATTATTGAATTTCTGCTGGAAAATATTTAATTTGCTTCACTTTTGTTGCCTGTATGGCATTATAAAACATTCACCTCATAAATATCAAAAGATTGAAAAATGGCGGTTTCCATGGCAACCATAACTTCCTTATAAGCCTGATGACCATGCTTGATACTTTGATATAATGGTATCATTGACATTAGGAACATTATATGTAAAAATGAGAAAAATTCATTGGGCAGATTTTTTTCACGGACCCTTGCAATCCTTTCCTTAAACTTTCTTTTTTTCCTTCAGCCTTTGGAAATGAACATCTGCTGTCTGATTGCTGGCACTGATCTGTGATTGTCCAAGACAGGGGAGGTCAGTAAGGTGCTCAACATTTCATATGGGATGTTTGGTCCTACTGCCTTTTTCTACTCTTGTGGAATCTTGGACATCATTGTCGGTGGTCGCATATCAGACAAAATCATCATTTTTTTACCAAGACAGGTGTTTAAGAGAATTTAGATATTAGAGAAACTTTGTGCAGTAATAGTGCTCCACAAGACAGACAGACCTTATGTACTCCAGTTTAATAGAACCTTCTCTACCCCCCCCCCCTTTCCTGTTCTTAATAGTGAACTTCCAAGCAACTCCAGGACTAATTATATGTGACACAGGCATTGTATGTATTTTCTGTGTAAAACAATTCAATGTATGTATAAATGTGTTTTAATTGTTTTGTTCTTTGGTACCTTTACAGTGCAGAGTTGCCTCCCCTTTTTTACAGCAGCCCGAAGAATGTATGTAGGTAAAATGTATATTAAAATTCCTTTTTTCGTAAATTCAGAATTATAAAATCCAAATTTTCATAGAATTTATGGTATTTGTTGTCTAATCATGCATATTGTTACAAGAAATATCTATCAAAGAAGTCTAAATATGACAAGGGATAATCCAATTAGAGTTGTAAGTACCACTTCCTGACAGAGGCTGAATTGACCAGGTTGGATAATCTGCTTATAACAGGAAAAGGCTTCAAAGTGAGCATTATTTTAAAAGTAACGTCGAGCGGAGTGGTACGTTTTTGAAGTAACTCATTGTGTTGTAGGCAAGTTATGTTATACAAAATGGATAAAACCGTTTAACCGCGCAATCAAATGACACGTTACAACTGGAATTAAATTATCTATGGATAAAAGTGCTTGCATCCTTATTTTCATTGCTCTTTTACACTAGGTACTGACAAAATATGTTTTGTTTTGAGATTGGATTTATGATCACCATAGTTTTCTAACATTGGTCATTTAGGTGCAGTTGTTAGGTATCACAATGCGGGCAGACATCCCCCTGGGGATGGACATACTGTCCTGTTTCTGGAAGCTTCTTGTCAGGACAGAACTGGACCCGGTCCAAGACCTGAAGGAAGCTGACCAACTGACCTACAACTACACAATGTACATCAAGAAGATTGAAATGGTTAGTTATTCCTGTGAAGTTAGATCAGTAATTAAATAAATGTTGTTTCCTAAAATGAGAAATTTTCTCTGACAGCTGTAATTTAAAAAAATTTTAAAAAGTCAGAAGATCTGTTTTTAGAGACTGCTTTTAAAGCCCGAGATAATAAGCACCACCCTCAGATTTACCTGGTCTGTATCCTCCTGTCAATCAAATAAATTAAGGGCCATCATTGGGTACTTGAAATTGATTGACATTTGGTTACTAGTCCCTGTGTATTTCTCTTTCAACTTGTTTGACTCGATTGGCCAGACCATCAAATAAACGTTCGGTCGTCTGATGTTTACCGCTAAATCACTATCGTAATGAGGAAGCCATTTCGATACAGACAATTTTAACTTGATAATTGAGTATGATTATCTTTATTA
Organism: Saccostrea cuccullata; assembly: GCF_032062105.1. NCBI lineage: Eukaryota > Metazoa > Mollusca > Bivalvia > Ostreida > Ostreidae > Saccostrea > Saccostrea cuccullata. The sequence continues at coordinate 7,109 of NW_026917978.1, read as the reverse complement.
CAAACATTTCATTATAAAATGAAAATGATCTCATAATAGTGTTTCAATACAGCAGATCTGATTGTGTATATTTTTTCTAATGAAAAGTGTATAGGCGACTGTTTTCAGTCGTTAAAAAGATTATTGTTTTGAGACGCGATGAAAGCATTATGGTTTATGAAGGAGAAAATAAGCTGGTAACATATTTTGCCTATATTGGACAGTAATGTTGAAAACAAAATGTCTGATTAGTAACAACTCCGCCTGGACAAGTATTAAATATATGAAGAATTTTTTCTTTTCTCTTCCTTTTTTAATGACCGAGCATTTCTTGCTACATGGGTTGTTACCTCCAATCAAAGTCACAGGTGTTAAAATAGTTTCGAAAGAAATACGCAAGTTAGCAATAAATTATTATGTTGTTTTCTTGAAATGGCAGTGAAGTTTTTCTTGGAAAATTTATTGATGCTGTAAGTGTACACTGTATTGTAACCTTACAAACAAACTTTAATTATTATTAAAGGCCCACACCATGTACCAGGTTGGTCTGATGGAGACTGATCAACACATCCAGTATTTCTGGAACACGTACTCTGAGTGGACTTAGTCAGGAGAACCTGGGAAAATTTATCAAATTCGCCTTTAACTAGGAGAGGATACCCCATACCTGTCCCTGCAGAGATGGGGGTGCCGACTTCACGCATGTCCCTCCCTATCCCATGAAGATAGCCCCTCCTGATGGACCAGGTAGGAAGTGGTTGCAAGAATATGAGGAGTGGATAAGAAACAATTTTGTATGTGTACATGAATTATGTGCTCCGTTCGAATTCAGTTTAATGATGTGCTGAGTAATGGCCAAGCTTGCATGAATGATTCATCTTAGGATGCATACTACCAGATGTACTTGCTTCAGATGCCAAATCTGATGTATATTTTCCAGTTGAGTGACAGTTAAAGTTTTTGGTGTAGGATTCATTTCTAAGTAACTTTGAGCCTCATAATGACCAAACTTGCATGGATGGTACATGGATGGTCCCTGTCAATTTGTCCGGATATGTGAAGCATCCAGATACCTGAATCACCAGTTAAACAATACAAAATTACATTTACAAATTTTGTTCTGATGAAAAGTCGTCCGGATACAGAAGCATCGGGATATCTGGGGTCCGGATATCTTAAAGTCCACTGTATTCTCTTTTATGTATGACAGTATATTAAGAGAATTTTTTATGAAAATGAGGAGGATGCTAATAATTGAACATCGCTAAAAATTAATCACGTGTGAGACCTTAATACTTGCATTTTAAATAAATAATATAGTAAAAAAATAAAGAAATTGAAGTTCTTTAGTCTTAAAACATTCTTGTGGGCAAAATGAGAATGTTTCTATCAATATCATTATAAATAAGGTACCGGAAATGCTTTGTTCTTTAAATATATCATGGTAAATAATGTATTCATTGTATTTCTGTAGGTTGGACAACTGGAGTATTGCCTTGTATTTCTCCAACTGGAGCTGTTGGGATGGAGTCCTGAGACATTTTCCCTAAAGGTGTATTTCCAAGAATTCTGATGGAGCCTGGAGCAGAGTTTGGAGATATTTTAGCTTTCCATGTTCTTCCAAGGATTGTCTACAGCAAAACTTGGTTATAACGAAGTCACAAGGACATTTGAAATTACTTCGCTGTATCCGTAATTTCAAGTAATCAGCTAGTTTGAGAGACAAGGCAAACAAAAAATAAGTAAATTTGACTCGTCTTCTAACCGTATAAGAAAATCATTAAATTAATATAGCTGGGGATCCAAGATGACTTCGCTATATATAATTTGCTATATATAATTTGCAATATCCGTGTTCGATCTAAGCAAGTTTTGCTGTATTGGTCTTGAGATAGACTCGGGAGATATTTTCACTTTACATGTGAGATAGACTTTTTAATGTAGGATCAATCACATCACATGTAACTAACTGGAATTGTAGCTTCACACATGTTGATATATGGGATTGTAACAACATACTTGACATATGGGCCATAGCAATTTATTGAAGCAATAATTTTACAGACTTATTTATTTTTGTATTGTGCACATGACATTTTCCATAATTGATCTGGGATTATTTGACTATTATATAGCTTTGGAAATTCTTAGCAGTATTATATACACACATATTATTTTTTATTCGCTAATATCTCTTATTAGGAGATTACAGTTGTTGTTTTAAATACTTTTCTGGATGCATTTTAGGTTTCTGATGTTATGTGCTTATTTTGAAGGAGGTGGCTGTGAAAGAGGAGGGGGGGTAGTGGGTGGCAAGTGAACCATAGAAATATGTTGTTTTGATATTATTTAAATACAAGTATTAAAGATTTTGCTTTGTTTATTTCTTTTCATGTTGTTGACTTACATGTATCTATAGATAGTAACAGTAATGAATTTTGCAGGCAAACCTGAAATTGTCTTTAATGTTTTTGATCTCTTTACATGTACCCCAAGTACTTCATAAAGTAGGATAAAAGAAAAAAAATTATTGACCAACTTTTTTTAGGTGTGCATTTGCTGCGGAGAATTAAATTCTTCTCAGGGCTTAGAACTGTTTTTAAATTAATTATGTAAATATTTGTAGAGACTTGAAGAATATATGTTGCATTTTATGATTCATGAATTAAACTTGGTCAAAGATGATGTTTCAAGACATGCAAAGCATTTTACAATGCATATTTGGATGCTTGCATTTGACACTCTTAATATCTATAAGTGTGATCTTCACAAAGACTATAGTACAGTGCAGGCTGCTTTAATGTACTTGATATTCTAGAAATCATACTTGCATATGTTCACCTACACATATTGATGCTGGTAATCTTATGCTTTGTATACTAGAAGCCTTATGCTTTGATTACTGGTAATCTTAATGCTTTGTATACTGGTAGCCTCATGCTTTGTATCTAGTAATCTTAATCCTTTGTATACAAGTAGTCTTATGCTTTGTATTCTGGTAGCCTTATGCTTTGTATGCTGGTAATCTTAATGCTTTGTAAACTAGTAGTCTTATGCTTTGTATGCTGGTAAACTTAATGCTTTGTATACTGGTAGCCTCATGCTTTGTATCTAGTAATCTTAATCCTTTGTATACAAGTAGTCTTATGCTTTGTTTTCTGGTAGCCTTATGCTTTGTATACTGGTAGCCTTATGCTTTGTATACTGGTAATCTTATGCTTTGTATACGAGTATCTTTATGCATTGTTTGCTCGTAATCTTAATGTTTTGTATGCTGGTAATCTTAGGTTTTGTATACTGGTAAACTTAATGCTTTGTATACTGGTAGCTTCATGCTTTGTATACTGGTAGCCTTATGCTTTGTATACTTGTAGCCTCATGCTTTGTATTCTGGTAGCCTTATGCTTTGTATACTGGTAGCCTTATGCTTTGAATTCTGGTAGCCTTATGCTTTGTATACTTGTAGCCTTATGCTTTGTATTCTGGTAGCCTTATGCTTTGTAAACTGTTACTTATGCTTTGTATACGAGTATCTTTATGCATTGTATGCTGGTAGTCTTATGCTTTGTATACTGATACTGGTAGCCTTATGCTTTGAATACTGGTAATATTATGCTTTCTATACTTGTGCCTTATGCTTTGTATGCTGGTAATCTTGTGCTTTGTATGTTGGTAGTCTTATGCTTTGTATACTGCATCTGACCTGTATCTGCACTATTTCATCGTAACTTGCTTTTGTTGTAAGTCAATAATCATCCTTGCTCATGGGGTACATCCACCTTAGGCTTTGTTTTCAGGTGCTCTGGTATTCCAGGGTTTTGTGTATGTTCAATTTATTTCCATCATTTATATGTCAGAGCTGTAATTATCTGTTGCAATTTTTTTTATGTAAATAGATATGTTGATGAATTTTGTTTTCTGTTCTATAAATTTTTATGGACAGTTCTTGTCTATCATGAAATGCCTTAGAAACTAATAGGCCTTTATACATAGGAGCAGCATGGCACAGTGGTTGGATCATTTGTTGTAGAGTTATGTCTGAGTACTAGGACTTGTTCCTAAAAATGTCTCAGGTTTAAATCTGGGGTATCCCCCAAGTGACATACCGGTAAATTAAAGAACAGTCCTTCAGGCCAGGCACTGGGTGCCCAGTAAAATGAAGTTCAAATTTGCAGTCCTCCAACGTCAAGTAGTGATATACCAGTATCTCAATATCGTGGACCTATTTGTATCAGAGCTGAATTGGATCAAGATGTACAATGTTCTAATTGTAATTCAAAGTCTAATGGCTATTAAAGAGAAGACTTTAAATGAATTTCATATTATAAATTCTTTTAATTTGACATGCATCTAATTTATGAAATACATGTAAAAAAAAGTTTCTAATTTAAGGAGGAATGCCACAACTTTTTTTTATAGGTCTCTGAGTCAACCTTTTTCGCTCAAGTGAGCTTTTCAGATCGAAATTTGTCCGTCGTCTGTCGTTGTCGTCGTCGTAAACTTTTTACATTTTCATCTTGTTCTCAAGCTCCACTGGGCCAATTTCAACCAAACTTGGCACAAAGTATCCTTGGGTGAAGGGGATTCAAGTTTGTTCAAATAAAGGGCCACGTCCTTTTCCAAGGGGAGATAATCCTGAATGTGTTAAAAATTAATGGCATTTTTAAAAATTCTTCTTCTCCAGAACCACTGGGCCAGGAAATATGAAACTCATGTGGAAGCATCCTTAGGTAATGTAGATTCAAGTTTGTTCAAATCATGACCACTGGGCAAGGGTGCGGCCAAAATGGCCAACCCAAGTTTAGCATAGGAATGTATAGGAAAAATCTTTTAAAATCTTCTTCTCCAGAACAACTGGACCAGGAAAGATGAAACTCATGTGGAATCATCCTCAGGTAGTGTAGATTCAAGTTTGTTCAAATCATGACCCCCAAGGGAAGGGTGGGTCCAAAATGGAATGGCTGACCCAAATTTTACATAGGAATATATAGGAAAAATCTTTAAAAATCTTCTTCTCCAGAACCACTGGGCCAGGAAAGATGAAACTAATGTAGAAGCATCCTCAGGTAGACTAAGTGTAGATTCAAGTTTGTTCAAATCATGACCCCTGGGGCAAGGGTGGGGACATAATGGCCGACCCAAGTTTAACATGGAATATATAGGAAAAAATCTTTAAAAATCTTCTTCTCCAGAGCCACTGGGCCAGGAAAGATGAAACCCATGTGGAATCATCCTCAGGTAGTGAGATTCAAGTTTGTTCAAATCATGACACCCAGGGCTAGGGTAGGGCCAAAATGGCCGACCCAAGTTTTACATAGGGACATATAGGGAAACCTTTAAAATCTTCTTTTCAAGTACTTCAAAGCTATGATTAGTGATATTTATATGGAATCATCCTCAGGTAGTGTAGATTCTAGTTTGTTCAAATGATGATTGCCTGGAGGGGGGGGGGGAGTAAATTCAAGCCCGATGTGCACAGGTGAGCGCTGTGGCCCCTGGCCCTCTTGTTGAACATTGGTTTCAGCATTGAAAGGTCAACATTAGCTCTTAATTATTTTATGATTTTTATCTTGTATTTTTGAAGAAAAAGAAACAAATTATTAATATCCAAATAACTTGTTTAGAGTTTAAAGTTTGCTGTGTATTGTCAGACTCAGAAACAGAGAAACAGATGCGCACGAGATTTGCAAGCATAGTAGGCCTTTTAGCTCATGACATACTGACCTGCCTAATTTATATTCTGGTAGAATTATTAAGAAGTTAACTCCGGTAACTTTTAAAGTTTATCACAGAGAGAAAATTTAGAAATGGAAATATTTATCATTAAACATCAGACAAATGTACAACTTTTTGATTCATATTGTTATGATTTTGGGTTATAAGGGTTTCTAAATGACAAATTATTAATTATGAATATATTTTTATATAATTGATTATTATTTTTCGGTCTTGTTTGACATTCTGAAGTTGAAAGTTAATTGTTTTCATTTGATGTTAAGTGAATGCAATTTGCACATGTTACCAATATCTAATTCTTGACATTTCTTTCCTGTCTCACGATATCAATGTCATTTACTCATACTTGTTATCAACTTTATGGTTAGATCTTAGGATCGTGTTCTTTGAATTTGTTATGCTTAGCTCTACCTAATTTCAGTGTTGTAAATTAATGTCATACGAATTCCCCCTGTTCTTGCAATTTTCTATCCTTAATTTGATTGGTTGGTCAGTACGAAAGTGGGCGGAGTTGTCAAAGATTAGATGTGAGTGAGTTTGTAAGTGAGTCAGTTTTGGACCTTTCTTTGTTAAATTCAGTTTGTTTAGTTTTGGACCTTTCTTTGTTAAATTCAGTTTGTTTACTTTTTAGGAAACTTCTTTGTTAAACTCAGTTTGTGAAATTTAGGAGTGACCTTTGTAAAATTCAGTTTGTTCTATCTACAAAATTTGTTCTAAAATTATGTTTGTGAATTTCATATTTTTGGACTTACAATAAATTCTAAACTTTAAACCTGACTTATCAATTTGGCAATTTATTACAATATGGTTGGAAAAAAAAAATCAAGTCATTCATAAACATAGTAATTCTGATCTCCGTTTATAGTCTTCAAGGCGTTATAAAATACTAATAGAATAATTTAAATGAAAATGTAAAAAAGAAAAAAATTCTCGAATTTAAAAAAAATAGAAAGTTGGAACCTTGTTGAAATTCTTAAATTAGCATTCAGGCACGTAGCATCGTTTTTGAAGTGGGGGGCCAACCTGAGAAATTTTATTTTTTCACTTACCTGGAAAAATTGGCAAGCAAAAAAAAACAAACAAACAAACAAAAAACAAACATAAAAGTTGCCCAAACTCGAAAATCCTATTTCGTGGGGGTGGGGTGGGGGGGGGGCAACTTTTTCAAAACCAACTTACTATCACCTCAAATCTTTTCCTTACAATCCTTGCTTTCACTATACTATGGTTATGAAGTGGGGGGGGGCAACCATACCATCTATGAATATTTACTATAGTAAAGGTTATGTTGGGGAAAAAAGTGGGGGGCCAGCCCCCCCCCCCCCCCCCGCCCTCTGGATGCTACGTCCCTGGCATTCCAGATTGGAGATTGAAGGAAGAAATCTGTAAGTAAA